>NW_026728840.1:1540000-1840000 GCF_030272615.1 Cryptomeria japonica
TAATTATCCGGATGTGTCAAGAGCTTGAGAACTAGAGGAAAGCTGAAGATCTGGTGAAGGGCAGAGATCATGAGATCTCCAAGCTGAAACAAGAGACCAGTGCCCTAACTGCTCAACTCCATGCAAGCAAAGTGGAAAAGGAAGACATGCAAGGAGAACTGAACATTTCCATCTCTGAGAATGAAAACCTGATGGAAACAAATGCTGCTATTTCCAAAGAACTCTCTGAGTCAAAGGAAATACTCGCTAAGTTCAATAAGAAAACTGTGAAGCTAGAGAAAAAGCTTGAATCTGCAGAACCGGTTAAGAATACCAATGGACTTGGTTATTCTGGTCATGAGGAAGGTGAGACCTCTAGTACAAATGCTGGAACATCAAAGAAACAACTGACATCAAAGGATAAAGGTAAACAAAATTTTAAACCTGTTTGCTTTAACTGTCTTGAAGAAGGACATACTACAAATGTGTGTAGGAATAAGACTTACAACAATTTTCCTTATTTCCTAAATGATAAGCCTAGATCCTATAGATTTTATGGTAACTGTTACGCATGCAACAAGTTTGGGCATAGAGCATTTGAATGCAGGTCTGTTATGAATAACACTGGAAGATATCCTCAGAGGACCCAAGGAGTTGGTCCTGAACCTTTTGTGAACCAAAATCACAACCGGTTTAATGTCTTCAATCATTAGCAAAGAAGCGGTGGCTATCAAGCGGCAATCAGATGGAGAGAAAATTGCATGGTCTATCATGGTCATGGTCACACTACTACAAAATGGAGAAGGAAGAATGGAAATATGAACAATGGACCTTGGAGAGCACCTGGTTTGGTTTGCTATCATTGCAACAAACCGGGTCACATTGCTAGATTCTGTAGATCAAGAAAGAACATATCTGATGATATACCAGTCACTCTAGAAGGAAACATTGATGTTGACACTATTCAAGCGGACATGAACAAAACCTAGAAGAAGAAACCAGCAGTGTTACAAGAGGAACCAGTTTCTACACCTACTGTGGAAATCACGGAATTGGCAAACTAAGCTTCGGAAAAGCTTAGGGGGAGCAAATGACGAAATGTTTCAAACCCCCAGTTTACACCAGTAAAAGACCTTAACTAGTATGTGATACCTATCAGTTGGCGGAAGACCAGAAATGGTAAAAGGCAAATTAGGGTTTACACCCTAATGGAGGAGAATTAATGGCGGTAGGTGAGAAATATGTTTGAAAGCATTTTTCAAATCATTTCTCACTATCAGTTTTTGAGTGAAGAAAAGTTTTTCAAAGAGAAGAGCGAAGAAAATGTGATTTGTGCTGAGATTTTGAGAAATTGAGAAACAGCGAAGGAGATTCAAAATCAATTTGCAAACGGCCAAGTGAAGAATGCAAAGTGGTGATTCTGCAACCAATAGAGTGTGAAGTGAAGGAGAATCTGAAAGCCCTAAATTCACATGTTTCAAAAGGTATTCCTTGAGTTTTTAAGTTTCTATCATGGCTTCCACATCTCATACCAGTTCTAGTGCATTTCTCGAGTCTACAAGTTTTATTCAATGCAAGTCTAAGTATAATGCCCTATCACAAGTTTCGACTGGTGTTATAGTAGAAGAAGGGATTTCTGATTACGTAGATTGCAAGATTGAAGACCTAGGGTCTCTAGCTATCCACTCCCAGCTTGGTTTGTTCTATGGACAAGATAAAAAGATCAAACCGGAGTATAGTATCTTGGAGAAGAAGAAGCTCCACAATGTTGTTTATTTCCTAGAGGATTTCATAGATGATCACACTAGGATCATTCTGAGCAGAGTTCATGGTGACAAGATGTACCTGGAAAGAATGCATGATATAACACCACAAGAAATTCATGTCATCACCGGTTTCTACAATATAGGGGATGTGTCAGCCCTAAGGATGGTAAGAAAAATTGAAATGTCCAAGCTCATTGGTTCAATGAGTGACTCACGAGGTATGACCATCAATTCTATCAAGGATGATCTAGTGAAGTATGCATGTATGGTGATTGGATACCGAACATTCTTAGCCAGTAGAATTAACTCTATATCTGCTGCAGCGGTAAATGTCACTTATCGAATGATCAAGGATGATGCATCATTTTACCTATTCACCGGTATGCAAAGGCAACTCCTATTGAATCTGAAATCTATCAAACAGGATAATGCTTTAAGGTTCAAGTTTGGACAACTACTAGTTGGGCTATTCTTTTACTTCCAAGGCTACTTTCCAGGAGTAGGTGATGTCCAATGGTCTGCGGACCAACCAGTAACCAAGCAAATCAAGGAAAGCATTCAAGTAGTTGGAACCAGATACCTTGAAGTTCTGAACAAGTACTTTGATGAGTTTAGATGCAAAATGAGTCAGAGGGTGAGAATATCAGGGGATATTGTCGAGTAATATGAAGATGATATTTGTTTCACCATTAAAGTGGATCAATGCATAATGGAGGCTATTGAGCCCAGACAGGAGGAAGTGGAGCCTATGGGCTATGAGGTAATGAATGATATGCTGGAAGGATATGCCTCTACCCTTATTGCCTCACCGCTTGATCCAAAGGCAAAAAGAACCAGCACCTACCTAGAAAGGATAACACCGGTTGAGGAACCCTCTACAAAGAAAGGAAAATAACCTTCAGTGAAGAAGGCAAAAATAGTGCCTTCAACATCGGCACTGGCTACTACAGCTAGTCCTGTAGTGACCAAGTAGTCACCAACTAAAAAAAACCTGAAGCAGCACTTGCTAAAGTGTTCGAGAGAAAGAGGAAGACAAGGAATACCTCTCCAGACTCAAAAGAAACTGTGTCTGAGGAAAAACCAAAGAAGACACGTCAAGCAAAGAAAAAGACAAAGAATGAACCGGCATCATCGACACTGGTAAATATTGACATCTCCTCCTACAAACCTTTAACACATTGTCAAAGAACTATCAAAAACATTAGGAGAAAAGTATTGAATGATTTAATTGATTGTTTTGATGACTTTAATGATGATGAAAAGGAAGCTGTGGAAAAAGAAATAATTCAGTATTTATGTGTTAATGATTGGTTGCCTTCAGAAATTAGATCTGAGACACCAAATTCTTTGTATAAATTCTTAGACAGTAAATGGCGCATTGCCATAGAGCAGGAATAGGAAATGAGAGAAAAAGTTTTTGCTGAACATTTTCCGGATGTATCAAATTCGGAAATGTTTGAAGTGATGAACAAATACAAAGGCCTCTTTTTCATGAGAAGAAGAAGACTCCTGTTACTTGAAGGGAAGGGTAAAGAAGTGCTCAAGAATACACACACCCTTGCTCTAAAAGCTCTGAAAATGCATCAAGTGGCTGAAGCCAACCAGAAGGCTAAGTAAGAACCAGTAATAACAAAACTAGATGAAGCATTTGATGATGAAGGAAACCCAGATGTTGAGCCGATCGACACCATTGATGTTGATGCTATGGACATAGAGGATGTTACTCAGGAAACACCATCTGAGGCAACAAGACAAGAGCAACATGCTAAACAGGTTGATAAGAAAGCCGAGGACAGACAGGAAGCGGCAAAGGAATAGGAAAAGCAGAGGAAAAAGGATGAAGATGAGGAGAAGCGAAAAGAGGAGGAAAAGAGAAAAGAGGAAGAGGAGAAAAGAAAAGAAGATGAAAGGAAAAAGAAAGAAAAGGAAGACAAGGAACAAGAGAAGAAGAAGGAAGCAAAGAGGAGGAAGAAGGAAGAGGAAGATAAGGAACGGGAGAAGAAGAAGGATGCAGACAGAGAAAGAAGTAGCCACCTCCCTACTTGAGTCCTGGTCTTTATTGATGAAACAATTCTTGCAAGACTTTAAATCTGTTTTTGACAAGTATTATTCCTTATTGTCATAAACTTTAATTATTTTAATATCAAATGAAAACAGGGTTGTTCAGTTGTACTTTGTCATTGTTGGCAAAGGGGGAGAAGAATTCTATTTGGAGAAGTATAGGGGAGAAGTATCTGGTAATCAAAATTTGGATATATGCTCTGAATATCTCAATGTTTATGCTCTATATGCAAAATTATTATACATTGTATTGTCAAAGGGATAGTGTATATGCTTAGGGGGAGCAATTTTCCTAATGGCATGATTTTCTTGTAAAACACTTAGATGTCAAAAATTTATTTTCCTAAGTGTTGCCATCAATGCCAAAGGGGGAGATTGTTGGCATTTTTGATGTTTATGTTGTGATTGTCATTGATGGACACACACTTGCATTGAGATCCCCTTTATATGTATGAGTTAGAGCACAACCGGTATTTGTTCCAACCGATATGTTGTATTATAGTCGTTAAGACTATTGGTGTTTTGCAGAATGTGTTTACCGGTCTGAAGTGGTATGTAGACCCCAAGCGGTTCGAGGATCTCAAGCGGCATGAGGGATCAAAGCGACAAAACACATATTTCCTAGTCTTCATTTTGTCAAATCAGCAACCGGCATTTTTCCTGAACTGGCATTTTGTATGAATCGGTAATACTCTATGATGAGTTACCAACCGACATTTTGTGATGAGTTACCATCCACTGATTGTTTGATGGTGCTGACACTTTAATGGTGCTTTTTGTGTTGTGTTACCAAGTATGTCCAAGTTCATTGAACTTAGGGAATTGGATTGTAATCCTATTGGACCAACATGAAATCAGATTCCTTTATAAGGACATCATGTCTAGGGTTTTTAGGTTGTTGATGTGGTTGTAGCGAAAGTTTATGTTGTTGCTAGGGTTTAAGGTGGTTGAGGAGTTAGATAGAGTATTAATGTGTAGAAGACTGAAGCAATGCTGGAATGCATTAGGAATGAGCTATCAAAGATCTAACCAAGTAGCCTATGCTATTAGCTAGATCAATCACTTGTTGATTACTCGCATCTTTGACAAGTTTGTAGCCCTTAACTAGGTAGGCCCAAAAGCCTTTTGTAAATCCTCTAACAAGGTGGTTCACATTTGTGGATCTAAAATCCTCTAGCAAGGTAGTCTTTAAATGGACTTATCTCCTAATAGAGATTGAGATTCCTAACAGGATCTATTCTGGTAAAGAACATTGTAAGACCTTAAGCGGTCTGGTTCCTATTCTGCGTATAGTTACTTGTGAGTTCCATCTCACCGTGGTTTTTCCCATTTGGGTTTCCACGCCAAAATCTCATGTGTTATGGTGTTTGTGCTTTTGTGGGTGAATGCATTATTTGCTATTTGGTTTGCATGTGTGCTAACAGGTTTGTTTCCTAAATTGTTTTACCGGTTTACTGTCAGTCTTGTAAAGTGTTTAAGTGCAAATATTTTTGGTATACTAATTCACCCCCCCCCCTCTTAGTATTCATCAAATACTAATCGGTTGCTTTAACCTTATCGGTTAAACCCTCTGTTAAACCCTTTCACCCATTTAACCTTCACTCACTTAGTTGCTATATTCTTCTTCTATTTTTACTCTGATTGATCTAAATTTTCTCATGCAACACTCAATCACTTCACAACAACTATATCCTCTCCCATCTAACAACACTTAACAATATCTTTAGCTTGCATATTTATAGCCCAGTCTTCGCACCAAAAGACAATTCAAATCACAGGCAATTAGGGTTTCCTCATCAACATCAAGGAAAACTAAATCCAATTAGATCTTATCTGATCTGATTTCCCAAACAACTATCTGCACATCACCACCATTTTCATGCCTTCCAGAACAAGCTCGCTATGTTTGGCATTTTGCATTCAATCCGTTGGTTCATCCCTTGGTCAAATGCCATAAATGGCTTAGTTGTTTCCTTCACCAACCCATCCTGCACAATGAGTTTGTCCTAGATCTCAAGCCGCAAACCTTTGTTGTGAATCCTTGAGCTTCGCAGTCACCATTAATGTCGAACCAACTGCCAACTACCTCATCGTCACTCTACACCAACCTTTGCAAGTTCACTACTTCACCTCCACGTGGCATCACTATCGGTATCCACCTCAGCTGAGTCATCTGTGTTGGTTCAGACAAGATCACCGACCATCATGCACTACCAGTGCACATCTACCTATTCACCAAACCTTCCTATATATCATACTTTATTGGCTGACCTTCATGCCATCACCTTTTCTATCTTGTCGGTGTATACCTTTGTTCATTTTTCAGTAGCATCGTGCACATCTTGTCCTAATGGACAACATATCATTTCCTTCATGTCGATGAAACACTTATGTTTGCACTTCACTACTCTATTGATGAAACACCTCTGTGAATATGTTTACTTGCCGACAACATGGCTACTCCAACAACTCTCCTTAACCTTCAGTTTGATGCAATCCTCTTTATCAAGTGATAACCTTATCTTCCTTGTGTCTTCTATGTTATTACACCGATTGTCATAACATGTCAACTATCACCAATGCAAATTCCAGTAGATGTTTCTGTCAGTGGACAACATACTTTCCTTCTTGTTGGTGAGACCCATTGATAACACCAAGTCATCAAACTCCAACTGTTCTGTACAAAACTTCATCTAAATCCCGATATCACCATGTGTGTTCTTTCAGACTCACTAGCATCCTTCTTCATCTAACCAGTTCTCCTCTCAACTGGTTTGTCAAGATGACAAACACACCATCTCAACTCCTCATTCTCCCTTCACTATCTCGGTAGCACACCTTGTTTTCGCTTTCTTATCCAGTGTGCATTTTTGATCTCATGCTTTGGAGGCTTCCTCATCTTCTACTTGTTCATTTGGTCTCTACATTCAATCACATTCCTATCTTAGGGAATCATTATGCCCATACAAGTGTGACTTCATTGAGGGGAGGATACATCTTCAACTTGACATATGTCTCAGTATCTTTCCATATGTCATCTTTCTCATAGAAGCATCATACTTTATCAACCTATCACATAAATTGTGATAGCTTCTTCAATCTGTGGGAGTTCTTCTAGTTAACATCATACTAGCAATCTAGTGGAATGCACAAATCACCTCCGATGTTAATGTGATTCAAATAACATTTCTCCTCTTTATCACAATTAGCCTCCCAATATGCCTTATCTTTCATGCTGGTTGTATGCATCACTATGTCAACAACCTTTTACTCACCAGTTTCTTAATTGCACCACTAGCATACCGGTACATACCGGTTCATCCTTCTTTATACTGATGGTCACCAATGACAACATGCCAATTCTTCTCCTATACCGGTTATCATGATAGATCAGTTGACATCAATGATAGCAGTACCAACAATCTATCAAACCGGTTACATTCTTCTATACAGGTTGACATCAATGACAACACAATTCCAACTAAGATCTAGCTGCTTCTCACTCGAGGTCATCTTGTAATCTGGTTCATTCTTTGATCATGAGGTCAAAAACTCTCTAATCTTTCTCTGTCGTTCATTTCATTCTTCATCGAGCCATAAAAGATTCTGATTTTCAATCCGCAAATCAAGGGGGTTTCATTAAATGCTTACCTATCCCTACAACTACCTTGCCTTGACTATGCAAACATACTGACGTCTACCTTCTTGCCACCTGGCATCCACATGACAGGCACGTTGGCATACGACCCACTCACTGACATAGGGTGGGGTCATACTTTTTCATCCGACAAATCCTTCTACCGGTACATAACCTTACCAATATGACCAATGTATCAAATATATTCTCTTATCGGCAACACAACACATCAGCAACTCACCTTATCCTCAAGTCTACTGCTTCATTGTAATCTTGTTAACATTTTGCCTCTTCATCACAAACTAGCAGCCAACCTTCATACATACCAGTTTCATGCCTTACCAGTATTTACTTAACATGCCAACCTACTTCTTCATATCACCTCTTACCGGTGACAACTCATGCTTAAACCATACTGATTGATATCAACCTCCAATGCCAACAAACTCCTACTCACCAGTTGACATCAATGGCAACTCAATGCCAACAAACATGTTACATACATCACCAAAGTTAGACCCAAAACACATATGCACTCTATGTTACACATCTTCAATATCTGGTCCAAAACCTCAAGCTTTGGACCAATTTGGACCCAAAGATAGTAGTGAGTCGCATCTTTCGAAACATCAAACTCATCTGATAAAACCAGGAAACCTCCAAGTGCACAACATGCCTCAATTAAACACTTTTGCTTGGCATACCACATCCAAACCTAATCGAGACCACTAGAGTTGACATCAATGACAACACATAATATAATGCTAACATTAGCATCATCAAGTGGTAGTGTTAATATTTGAGTGGTTTCAATCCATCCTATTTCCATTTTGGATTATTTTAAAGTGTGTTGTGAAGACATGCAAATACATAAAGGTATCATTTCTCTTGGTTCTTGTGGGTTTTAACTTAAAGTGGGATTTTAGGGTATTGTGAAGGTGTTTGTCTCTTTGCCCATCCTCTCATTACACATATCGGTGGTTCCAAATGTCTAGGGGATTAGTTTGCATAGTTCATCCTCGAGTCCTTTTTGATGTTTTTGTGTTCCTCAAATTTTCTCGGGGTATTTTTTCTACTCCAATGTGTCTATGGTATTCATGGGATTGATCTCGGGCTTCTATATGCTCATTGGTTAGGATAACAATATGAAATGGAGGATGACAACATGAGACTTGGTTGTCAAAGAGACTATCACCTAAAATGGACACTAGTGTGCCTTGAGGATTAATGCATGTAATGTTAATATCCCTCTAGAATACCCATGTTTTGTTCTAGGGCACCATAGCCCCTCCTGGGTACCCTAGTCTTGAACTCTTATTTGGTAAGGCTTCCAGGGCCACATAGGGGTAGTTTGAGTGTATTAAAGTTGTTGTCAGGATTTCGAGATCAAGGAAACCTCTAAGGTAGTTTGAGTGTGTTGTCAGTGAATTTTAGGGGGTGTCCATTGTATGAGCTTGTGAGTTAGTGTCTACAAGAAGTTGATCATTGCGCCTAGGATCAAGGAGAAATAATAGTTTGTCAAGATAAGTCTTTTAGCTTCTTGTGAAGCCTTGTTGGAGAAAAAAACCCTTTGACTGGGCATTCCCAAGGTTTCCTAAGCCTTCTCTTCTAGTTGGTTTGCATTTAGGGACTTTGTTCTCCTTCTTGTGTGTTGTCAAATTACTACATAATGTTGTATGTTTTAATTGAGCTAGTGGACTCCTCCCAGTGTCATTAGTGTTTTAGTCTTGAGTTGGCCAACCTATTGTGATATGGACTGGAGGTTGATGATGTCGTCATCACCTACTGGTGTTCTTGGTGAGAATATGTGATCCCATTTTGTGTCAATCATCACTGAGGAGTCATCCTAAGTCTATTTTTATTCTATCACTTCTTGTGGTGAGTGGTTCTATTGCTAGCCTTCGACTCTTGTCACCTTGCTTGTGCAATGGTGTGGTCTTCTCAAGTGTTCTTATGTGTCATGGTTTTTCTTAGAACACTTTGTTGCATGTTGTCATTCAAGGGTGATAGGTATTGTTGCATCTTTATCATGAAAGCTATTAAGCTTATTTGGAATGTATATAAACAAAATATTTTAGGTTTTCTTGGCCTATTTCCTCGAGGGTTTCTTGGTGGGGTATTACACACTATCAGATCTTAGTTATTGTAGATTGTGCCTTCTTATATATTATAGGTGCATAATGGGCTCCTCCATAGAGTGGTGCTATTTGGGGAGTTCTTGACGACCTAACTAAGTCCATGTTGGTGGCCTTTGCATTTTAGGGATTTTTTTGGTTAGTTTTTGGTGTTTTTGGTTGGCGATTTCTTTTATAGGTTCCGTGGAAAAGTTTGTTCTGGTGGGTGATGATGGAGCCCTTATTTTCAAGGTTTATAGTTTTCAGAAGAAGGCTTTTATTGCTCCTATTTTGGCCTCTTTTCATTAAATTTCTATTCAAGTGGATTTTTCTCCTATAAAGGTGGATAAATTTATTATGGGAGAAGTTTGGGTTTTGTTTTACGTTTTACTTGCTTCCTCTCTTGCTTCTCCTATTGAGGTGCCAGTTGAAGGCTTTGTGTGAGAGAGGTTGGGAGTTGCTATAAGGGAGATTACTACCCATTTTCTAGACTTTGGCTCCAAGGTGATTGTTGTTGCCATTATTCTTGTTTTCTTTCATTTTTCTCGTATTGAGTCAAAGATTGAGGATGATGGTGGGAAAGTGTTTTTGCATGAAATGAAAGTTATGAGAGCTTTTTAAAAACCCACTACTTCAGTTATTTTATTGTGTAGCTTTTTTAGATTATAGGACAAAATGAAGGTTATGAGAGCATTTTCAAAACCATTGCTCCACTTCTCTTACTATGTAGTTTCTTTTGGCTACTAGATAATTGGCCTCCTTTTTTAGGAGGGTTAGTGTTGTATAGTTAATTAATCAAGGACTTTTATTGTTGCTGGAGCCTTCATGTTATAGGCTATTTTGTTATTGTTTTCCTATTGGTTTTACATGTTCTCTTCTTATGTGGTAGCTTTCATCGTAAAAGTTTTTTTTAGGGCCCTTCAAAACCTACTTTACCTCCAATTAAAAACAAAACAACAAAAAAATGATTGTCATTTAGAAGACAAATCAAACAAGGAATGCCTCTTAGTATATTGAAGATTCTTCTTTCCCTTCTCTAGGCATACTATGGGCATTATAAGGACACTCCTGTCCAAAAATTTATATAATATTAATCAAATAATTTAATAACATTGATTTATTTCTCTAACATAAAAATATGTGATGAGTGTTATGTAAGTTGAATGAAGTATGCATCCATAGACAAAGAAGATAACCAGTATTTTATTTTATGTATTAAAAAGCCTTGCCATTTGAAACACTAATTAATTATAGTCCACATATTTTAATAATGATAACAAACAAAAACAATAAAATATTGATCTCAACAAAAAAAAATCAAATAAATTTACATCAATCAACAACATTATAGAAAAAATAATATTGAAACGTGTCTCTTTATACCTATTTCAACCTACTGGAAAGAATTGACTCCCGATGTTCTAGATATACATCTCCTCTAGACTCAAAAGACTTGACTCCCGATGTTCAAGATATACATCTCCTCTAGACTCGAAAGACTTGACTTCCCATGTTCAAGATATACATCTCCTCTAGACTCAAAAGACTTGACTTCCCATGTTCAAGATATACATCTCATCTCGACTCGAAAGACTTGATTTCGTTTGATTGACGTCTTGTAATTTGCTTTGACTTCTCTTTATTTGATTGAATATCACGAATCAAATGAAAAGGTGACTTGACAGCACGCATGCCGCTTCATATATTCCACGACTGTCTATGTCAAAATGATGCCAAAATAGTTCTCACCCCAATCACTCTCTCTGTCCGCCCAGAGCTGTTTCGAATGGGTCATATGATGCCAGCAAATTGCTGATTAATATTAGATAGTTAAAAAAAATAATTCCAAACCTAAGTTTGACGGTACTATAAGAATAATGCAACTCTACTTGCCTTAAATATGTTTCATTATTGCTAGCACTAATTAGGCCAAATTAATGATTATTTTTTATGTTGCGATTTCCATTAGACTTCTTGGGTAACATTCTAGAAATCTCTTTCTTTCTTCCCTCAAACCTTTATTTGAAATGTGATGTAGAAGTTAATAAAATAAAATTTAGACACCATTGATTTGCTCACTTTATATAACTATGTGATATGCCCTCTAGCTTCTCACACATGTATTATGTGAATTTAATATGAATTAATCTGTGGAATTTATATTGGAATGATACCTATTTTACATAACATTTGGGGACATGTTATGAGTTTAGTTATAATTTAGAAGACATTTGTTGAACACAATGTACCACTGAAAGGGGGTGAATTAGTGGTTCCTAAAAACTTTTCTTTTAAAATCAAGCTTGGAGTACCGGTTAACAACCTAAACACTAATGTATTAACATAGCTATGAGAGGAGAGGAGCGGCGAGCGGGAAATTCAAATTTCAAACTTGGGAATGGCAGATTTCATGGGGATGGCAGTCTTTCTGTGGGCAGAGGTGGTAATCAGGCTGGTTTCCAGGCCTCTCAGGGTACTGAAAGGGACAAGGCAACAGTCAAATCGGTCGAAGACAAAGATTCCAAAAACGGGGACTCGCGTGATAGAGGTAAGGAAAGAAAATGGTCAGCACTTTTTGGAGTGCGGCCACTGGTGAAATATGGGCTTCTGGAAGTTAAAATTATATCTGATCTCATGATAGGGGTTGTTGCTATCGCTGTTTCGGATAAGCTAGTTGATCTCATTGTGTCTGGTTTAGCTATGACCTTAGTTGGAAGGTTCGCTGGTTTTAGGCCTAACATTGATGTTAGGAATTTTATAAGAAGGAAATGGGTTCTCGAAGGTCAAGTGGATGTGGCGGCTTTACCTAGGGCTTTTTTTTCCTTTGCTTTTAATAACAAAGAAGATATGAATAAAGCTCTATGTGAAGGGCCATGGATGTATGACAAGTCAACCTTGACTTTACAAAAATGGGCTCCTAACCTTTCTCTTGATGAGTCCTTTTTTGTGTCAGTGCTTGTGTGGACGCGCCTCCCTGGCCTTCCACTAGAGTTCTAGAATGAGGAGGTCTTTAAAGGGACAACAGGTTCTTTTGGGGAACTTCTCTCAATCGATCCAATGACTGCAACTAAATCAAGGTTGGTTTTTGCTCATATCTGTGTTAATGTTAATCAAATGACTGATATGCCTCAATCTATTGAGATTCTATCTAAATTGGGGAAATGGACCCAAGTGATTGAATATGAATCTCTTCCTGTTTGTTTGTTTTCACTATAAAAAGTCTAGTCATTGAGCGAAATCTTGCCCACTCAAGAAGAGTAAGATTGGTAAGAGTGATAGTAGTTCGAAGCAGAAATGGCAAACGAAACGGAAGAGAGAAGATCCAACTACAAAGTGTTCTCTAGATAAGGAAGTGATTGAGCTGGAAAATGAGGAAAAGAAGGATATGAATAGTAATAATGAAAATTTTTTTTGTGCCTGTTCTAACAATCAAATAGAGAGCAATAAGGAGGAAGAAAGGGATAGATGTAAATGCTCATAAATTTGAATCAGAGGACCAAAAGGGAGGGCCTATCATCCAGGATAAAGCTGATGAGAGTTCCAATGATGATGTTTCTACTTCATCTAATTCTAAAGAAAATGGGGGAGACTTCAATGATGCGTAGGACTATAACATTTTGGATTTTGAACCTTTTTGGTTATTAACCAATGGAAGTCCTAAGCCGATCCAAAGTAAAACTCCACATAAAAGTTTGGAAACGGTGGCTTTTGAGGGAAATCTCAGGATTCTCAGTACTAAAGAAGGCAAATCAAATAATGGAGGACCCAATGGAGGTATTTCAACTAGAAGCAAGAATAAGAAAGTGGCAGATTTTGGAAGTCACCGCAAAAAGCAGGGGATACCTTCTCTAAAAAATCAAAGGGAACAGGAAAGTTGGAAGAACCGTGCTGATGGAACACAGAGTTCCATCGAGTCAGCCTTATCCCCAATTAAAGTATGAAGATAATTTCATGGAATATAAGAGGGCTGAATACCCCCCATAAGAAGGATGTGTTACGTAATAGTATAAGGGATCATAAACCGGATGTTGTTCTTGTTCAGGAAACTAAGATGTGCAAGGATAAAGTGGAAAGGATTATAATATTCAAAAATAATGGAGTTATTGGAACCAATTCGGAGGGTGCCTTTGGAGGAACAACGATTTTTTGGAACCAAAATACCATTATAGGGAAGGAAATCATTTTAGAAGTCAATAGAACCTCAGTTCTGCTTAAGCATATTAAGGATAACTTTGTCTGGGTTATCTCTAATGTCTATGTGCCTAACTCTAAAGCTGAGAGATCTAAATATTGGAGGAGCCTTGCTGAAGACAAACTAAATTTTACTGATAAAAGCTGGTTAATTTTTGGAGATCTCAATACACCTCTTAAAGAGGATGAAAAGATGGGAGGCCTCCCTTTGTAGCTGGAGGGAAGACAAGATCTTATGGATTTTATTAATGATCAAGCTCTTATGGATGTGGATCTCCAAGGGATTAATTATACTTGAACCAATTGTAGAACTAGATCTGATCTTATTCAAGTAAGGTTGGCTAGATCCTTGATTTCTCCTAAATGGCTTTCTAAGTATAGTTTCTCTTTGGCGTCTATTATTAAGATTGGATCTAATCATTACCCTATCTCTTTTACTGCTAATTCTTTTTTTGCTAAGAGAAATTTCCCTTTTAGATTTAAAAAAAGTGCGGTTATCCCACCCATCTTTGGAAGTCTGTGTTGCTGATTGGTGGAATTTTGAGATTGAGGGAATGACTTTATTCAGAATAGCCAAAAAGATTAACATAATAAAGGCCAAAATCAAAATATGGAACAAAGAGATATTTGGTGATATCTTTAAAAGCAAAGCCCAAATTAAGACCGACTTTAAGGATGTCCAAGATAAAATCCAAGAGGAAGGGCTTTAAGAGGACTTGAGATCTATTGAAAATGGGTTGTTGTCAAAATACCATACTATTATTTCTAATGAAGAGAATTTTTGGAGACAAACATCAAGAGCCTTGTATTTGAAGGAAGGTGATAAAAACACCCAGTTTTTCCACTTGACAACTCTAAAGCATAGGGCAGTTAACAAGATTTCCAGGTTATCCTGCAATAGGGGGGTTTTATCGGATGAAAATGATATAAGAAAGGAAGCTTTGGATTTTTTCAGCAATCTTTTGGGAGGGGTGGACGATTTGGATATCAGAAATCAAGACCTTCTTGTGCAGTCTATCCCTCCCATTCTAAATGAGGATGACAACAAAAATCTCTCTTGGATCCCTTCTAATCAAGAAATCAAAAAGGCGGTGTTTTCTTTTCAAGGAGATAAGTCTCCTAGTCCAGATGTATTTCCAATGTTCTTCTTCCACATCTTCTGGCATATTTAGGAGATGATTATCAATAATGGAGTCAAATAATTCTTTGGTTCAAGGAGGCTTTTAAAAGAATTGAATGCGACCTTCATCATTCTTATCGAAGGTTTCTAGAGATGACTCTCTCAATAAGTTCAGAACTATTAGCCTTTGTAACTCTATTTATAAGATTATCTCTAAGGTTCTTACTTCTAGAATGTTGGATATTCTTCCTAGGATTATTTCATCTCAGCAGAACAGTTTTGTCCCTCGTAGACAGATACTGGATTCTATTATTTTAGTTCATGAAAATATTCACTCTTTAATTGTCACTAAAAATCAAGGTAAGTTGGATATGTATAAAGCCTATGATAGAGTGAATTGGAAATTCCTCTTCAGAATTATGAAAGCTTTTGGGTTTGGGGATAAAGTGATTCAGCTTTGCTCCCAGTTTACTGGAACTTCCTCCTCTGCAGTTATTGTTAATGGATCCCCTTCCAGTTTCTTCAAAATTTCTAGAGGTCTAAGAGAGGGGGATCCAATCTCCCCTATCTTGTTCACTATTTTAGCTGAAATCTTGGGCAGATATATAATAAAAAATGTGGAAGATGGAAAACTCAAAGGCCTTAAACCTTCATCTTCCAACTTAACCTGTAGTCACGAACAATTTGTTGATGATTCGATTACTATGGGGGAAGCTACTATTAGGGAAGAAAGAAATATGAAGAATATATGGACACCTATGAAACTGCTTCTGGCCAAAAAATTAATTGAGATAAGAGCTCTTTGTTCTTCATCAATACCCTTGTTGAAAAACAAATAAGGATTGAAAGAATCCTTGGATGTAAAATTGCTCAGTTTCCTTCAACCTATTTGGGGCTCCCTCTTTGTTTAAAGCCTCTAGAGAAATTTTGGATGAAGTTGGTTGATAGATTCAATTCTAAATTGGCTGGGTGGAAAGGAGCTATCCTTAGTCAAGTGGGTAAGGTTATGCTGCTTAAAGATACTCTTCAAAATTTGCCTATTTATGCCCTCAGCCTGTTTAAAATCCCCAGAAATTTTGTAGAGGCAAATGAAAGAATTTAAAAAAAAATCCTTTGGTCAGGAGTGGAAGACAATAATAGAATACCCCTGATTGCTTGGAACAAAATTTGTACTCCTAAGGCTTTTGGGGGGTTGGGTTTAAGGAATATTATATCTATGAATAATGCCTTGTTAGCTAAACAAATTTAGAGAATGAAAGGGCAGGATAGAGAATGGAATTTAATTTGGAAAAATAAATATCTTTATATGCAACCATCTGAGGAAGAATTCCTGGAAAACTCCTTCTCTATTGGAGGCTCAACAATTTGGAATGTAGTTCAAACGGCTAAAAATTGGGCTACTGCTACAAGAATGTGGAAATTGGGGAATGGAAGAATTATTAGATTTTGGGAAGACAAATGCCTTTTGGATAAACCTCTAGAGGATATGCCTATCCTTAAGGAATGGAAAGATTGGTTCAAAAATAGGTATGGTGGATTTGTTAGAGACTATTGGAGAAACGGGAAGCGGATTGAGTTCAGCCAACAATGTCCAGAATTAAAGTTTCTAGAGATTTTGCTTTCTTCCAAAAATTTTAGGGACTTTGAGGAGGACAAGTTGATTTGGAGGGAGACTTTGGATGGGAATTTCTCCTTGTCTTTGGTGGTGGCTATTCACAACAAAGCTCTAGAAGAGATTCCTTTGTGGGCTAAAGTGTGGATAAAGAAGTTGATACCCAAAATCAATATCTTCTTTTGGATTTTTATCCAAAACAAGGTGCTAACTCTTGACAACCTCCAAAAGCATGGATTTTTTTTTCCTAACAGGTGTTCTCTTTGTTGCAGGGAAGAGGAGTCTACTTGTCACATCCTCTACTAGTGCACTTTCAGTCAGGAAATCTGGAATATTATTTTTAGTAGGTGGAAGCTGAGTTGGGTTTTCTCGAACTCTCTGGGGGAGTTCTGGTAGCAATGGTATTGTCCTAACTCCAACTCTAAGAATGTTGAGTTGTGGAAACTTACTCTCCCTAATGTGATATGGAATATCTAGAAGGAGCGCAACAATAGGATTTTTAGGGATAAAAGTGCTAACCCTGAAGTTGTAGTGGATAAAATCTATAGAGGGATATTTGAATGTTTAAATGGAACTGGTCATGGTTTAGCTGCTAAAGAGGACTTTAATGATAGATGGAATCTCTCTAATATCAAATCTAGTAAGGATAAGGGTAGGGATGGTCTTGTTTGGTGCTTTTCGTCTCAGGGATGGATAAAGGCTAACTTTGATGGGGCGTCTAAGGGGAACCCGAGTAAAGCTGGTTATGGCGGCATTGTTAGGAATTTTGCTAGAAGTTGCCTGGTGGTAGTTGTTGGCCCTTTGGGTAATCAAATTAGTCATTATGTAGAGGCCTTTGCAGCTTTGAATACTTTGATTATTGCAAAAAATATAAATCATGATAACTTATGGTTGGAGGGAGACTCTCTAAACATTATTAAGTGCCTGAAGGGAGAAAATGAGTCATCTTGGTCTATAAAAAATATAATTTTTAAAGCTAGAGAAATTATAGCTAGCTTTAAACTTATTATAATTGAACATGCATTTAGAGAAAAAAATTTGGCTGTGGATGGTCTAGTAGACCTAGGCATAATTTCCGAAGCTCAAAGTATTTGGAATGGGGAAGGTAATATTAATTTAATATTAAAGATCTTATAAGAAAGGACAGATTCATGGGGAAAGATGGATCCCACAATTAATCATGAGAGTTTTAATGAGTAATCTTCACATTAATAGAAAGTTAATGATGATTCAACAGAATCATGGAATCCTAATCTAAGCTATTAATCTTCCGCACACTTTGTGGGTTAGCATTTTCAAAATTTCGAGATTCTTTTGAAGGAAGCACCAAAATTGCAGAAGAATAGACTTGGTATAACGAATTTGAAAATGGGGGGAGATCTAAGGAGAGAGGAACTATATAAAATTTCCAGATGGAAGGACATGCCAAAGGTATGGACTAAGCTGAAAAAAGGGTTTATGATGAATTTCATGGAGAAGCTGGTTGATTATGACAAAGGCAGAGTCAACCTAGCAGTCACCAAAGTCACGAAAAACTGGATTTAAGGGTTCATTCAAAATTCATGGTGTGAGGTTTAAGCTGGATGCAGACCTCATAGCGATGGTAATAGGTATGCCCCACTCAGGTCTTAATTTTTTTTGAGACTTGAAAGTTTCTAATAATGCAGTTAAGCGTTTTCCGTGCAAAGAGAAGGAGAGGGCAAAAATTGGTAAAGCTACTGGAGGGTATTATGATGCTTCCAACATTAAGAAAATATGGGGTTGTGTGTTGAATGCTATCATGGAATACATTATTGTATAGGGCCATTTCACTAGGGTCCACACATACCATTTTGTGTTGTTAAATAATTTTAGGCATGAGAAGAGGATTTCCTTGCCCTACTGCCTCTTCAAGTCTTTATCAAGGTCTCTTAAAAAGCATAGCACAAACCCTTCGACTCTGGTGCTTCATTGTGGCCTCATTTTACTTATTTATGAGCACTACAAAATTATCGCTATCCTGCAAAATAAGAGATTGTTTGTGTCTCTGGGGAAAGGTAAGAGGAAGATAGAGGAAGGCAGGCCTAGCAAGGAAGAGATGACTCAGAGCAAAAAGAGCAAAAAAGCTATAGGGTTGAAAATTCAAGAGGACAAGGATAATCAAAAGGAGACAGAGATTGACTTAGAGGATATTGGAAAAGATGGTAGTGAGATGGAAATGAATGAATCCAGAGGAGAGGAAACCTAGAAAGAAGAGGAAGTGGGGGAAGAGGAAGGAGGAGCTGAGGACGTTTCTAATCAAGATAGTCCTACCCACAGTGTTAGTTTAGGCACTGTCAATAGCCAACCAATGGAGGAGCAAGAATATAAGATTAATGAGGAGAAAGAAATGGATATTGAGCAGGAGAATAAGGAAATTGAACAGAAGATGGACAAGGAGAATCCGAGCAAGGATAAGGATTATGCTGGAGAAGGGTTAATTCTGGATAATCTCAAAAATCTATCTGAGGCTAGAATGGGTTTTGACAGGTGGGCTTATGAAGCAATCAAGAACCTGGAAGAAAATAGGAAGTAGTGGGAAGAAAAAAGGAAGAAAAATGATAGGGACTAGAAGCAATGGAAGAAGGATATGGGGGAAAAAGAAAAGAAGTTGGAAGCTTAGATTGGTAACTTGGAGGAAGGAAAAACTGCTATGAAAAACTTATTGGTTATTATTCCGGATATCCTTTCCTCTGTTACTAAGAAATTAGAGGAAATCTCCAAGGTGCTTGAGGGTTCCAGCATTCCCAAACCTGTCGTGGATCTTGATATTGATGAGGATACTATTGAGACAGGGACTATGGAAAGTGCACCTAGTGGAACGACAAAGAAAACAAGGGCAAGCATGAAGAAAGTTGTTGTGGCCTCTGCTAAGAAAATCCCTATTCGTAGGGATAATATTAAAGAATTGCATGGGATTAGTGGAAATCTGGCTAGTGCCCTGAAAAATATTAAGTAGTTTGTTTTCTGTCTTTTGTCTATTTTGGCTGGTTGTTGTTGGTTCTATGGGGCTTTTTTGTTGGATATTGCCCATTTCTATGCTAATTTTTTAGCTATTTGTTTCTTCTTGTTTCTTAATGCTCTATTTTCTTAAAGATCTTTTGTAAAGGGTTTTGGGGTCCCTTCAAAACCTACCTTTACCATAATAAAAAACAACCTAAACACTAAACAATCAAACTGGTAAGATAAAAGTGGATATCAAAAGAGGAAAACACATAAATGCATAACCCTCAACACCAGATGTATGACGAAAACCCAACATGGGAAAAACCTTGCTGAGAAATGTTGTTGGAGTCTACTGCTCCAATCCAGCCTCACAATGAAACAATAGATTACAATGATTTAGGGCACCAACCCAAGGAGAACCAACTTGGTGTAATAAAATGAAATACAATTTTAATGAAATGATAGCACCTAGTTGCAAATGAGTTCTACAACAGCTAGTCAACGGATGTCTACCGGTTATCAACTTTCTTTGCTTCACCAGTCCTTCTTCTGTCGATTATCGGATTTCTCTCTCTAATCTCTTACTGGTTGCTCTCTGCCTCTCTTCTCTTTCTCAGAAACTCACCCTACATAGTATCACACTTGGATGCCTTCCTAACCTTTAAATACCTACTAGTATGCCTAAATGTTAAGACTATAATAGTTCATCGGTTACTTTGTCTCTACTAATTAGAAACTCTCACCAGTTCAGCCTGCTAATCCACACTTTAACTCTTTGTGAAATAAATCTTAGGCAAATAGTTTCTCTTCTTGATCAGGCTCTCTTCTTCCTCTCAATTTTTATCTAGCATCAATCAATTCTACTCTCGAGTTGACATATTTATCTGTGAGGGTTCCTGCTAAAAACAACATTCAAATGGTGGTGTGTTAGGGTTTTTCATCACCAACTCGATCAGTATTAGATCTGATCTGATTTTCTTTTCTAGAATGGTGATCTGCATCACATCAAACAACACCACCATCTCCTCTCTTTTCAATGTGCATTTTCTATTTTTGGATGTCTACGACATACTTTTCTGCGTTGCCCTATCAATTGCCATTAATGGCTCGACTATTTCCTTCAATCAATGAGTACAAGGATCAGATTGTCCTACAAGGTTATTTCAATCACCTTGCCACTATGTCTTCCTCAAGCCGCAACATCCTGCCATCATCCCATGATTTATGGGTTCTTCATTAAGGATGACTTGCTTGTTAGACTACTACATTGATGAATTCTTCATCGACCTCTACATGCTCACCACCTAGTGTCCACCTGTCATCCTTGTTGACATCCACCTTTGCTCAAATTGCAGAGTTAGTTTGACATCCTTCACCGACCAAGACTCACTACCGGTTCAACACACCTTTCCAGTATAACCTAACTTCACTAGTGGACCTTCATACCTGCAGACCTCTTCTTTGTTGGTGGATCAACTTGGCCTTCCATCAAACATGTTGGTCCAACCACTGAATCCATTTAGCGATTGCATTATTCTTCTCTTTGTCTATCGGTGGTCACATCCCTCTATTCTTCTTTTCTTCTTTTCTTGCTTTCTGGTGGTCATGCTTTACCGGTAGATGTTTCACTTCATGTGTACCGATAACATACCTTTACTATCTACCTACACACTCCATCCTTCATACCGGTTGACATCATTACTTACGTCACCCATATTGATAATCACTACCTACTCGTCGATGACCATTCCATACCGATTGACATCAATGACAACATAATGCCAACAATACCCCCTTTGGCATTGATGTCAACATGCTTGGATGTCAATGCACTTTGTTCCTTCATCCGGTCCACTTTACCATTCTTCCCCTTTAACAACAATGAGAAAGGGTTGGGGAATTCTTCCATCTAATTCATTCTCCACCGGTTATCTAGTGTATTCTCCCCCTTTGACCACAATCTGCTCAACCAACAACATATAATAATCAAATGTGATTGTACTATGAGTGTTGCCAAGAAAGAAAGTAGATACTCATAATCATGAAATTCGCTTGGGTATTCCTATGCCAATTTCCTTCTTCTACACTATGTGCTTCCAATAGACCCAAAAGTTCAAGCATTGCAGCACTACATCATGAACACTTGATCTCCCCCTGTGCCAACACATGGTCCAAGAGAAAAAAGAGAATTTTACAATGAACTCCCCTTGAACCATAGATCTCCTTCCAAACTTAAGTGCATGAGGTAGGTGACACAACTCCCAAATTGTGTCTTAAGTACTCAAAAGTGCTTATTGGTAATCGTTTAAGGAAGATATATGCCACTTGTTCTCCTATAGGGACATATTGCATCACTACTTCTTGTCCTTCAACCTTCTCTCTAAGAAAATGATACTTGATAGCTATATGCTTTGTCCTTGAATGCATCACTGGGTTCTTTGATATGTTGATGGCACTTGAATTGTCACTCTAGATGGAAATAGGATCAGAGATATCCACTTGTATTTCTTTGAGGGTCTACTTCATCCAAAGCACCTGAGAACAACATGTGGTAGCAACAATGTATTTTTCTTCAAAAGTGGATAGGGCAATTGAATCCTGCTTCTTGCTATGCCATGAGACCAACCAGTCACCTAGGAAGAATGGACACCACTTTTTCTCTTCTAGTCATCAATGCAACTTTCCCAATCAACATAAGTATATGCTTCCAAGATGAATTCCCCTTATTTAGGGTACCATAATCCATAATTGAGTGTCCCTTGTAGGTACCTAAACATTCTTCTTATTGCATTCATATGTGACTACTTAGGTGTCACTTGAAATCTAGCCACCATACACACTGCTTGTAATATATCTGGTCTAGAAGCAGTAAGATACAATAAACTGCCTATCTGGATCTATATAATGTCTAAACCACTATTGGTGAATCATCATTCTTGCCTAGTTTTCTTTTGGTCACCATGGGGGTACTCACTGGTTTTCAGTTCTCCATTTGATACTTCTTTAGAATGTCCTTTGCATACTTGGCTTGTGAGATGAAGAATCCCTTATCTAGTTGTGACATCTGCAAACCAAGAAAGTATGTCAACTCTCTATGCATTGAGATCTCAAAATCTAACTACATCTGATACACAAAATCTTTGCAAAGAGTGTCCTTGTTGCCTCCAAAAATGATGTCATCTACATACATAACCACAATGATTATGTGGTTTCCATCTGCCTTGATGTATAGATTGTTGTCAGCACCCCCGTTTTTGAATCCTTGCTCCTTTAGGTAGTTATCTAGCCTTGAATACCATTCTCTAAGAGCTTTCTTTAAACCATATAGGGCTTTCTTTAATTGGCACACAAAGATTTCATCATCATGTAACATAAACCCTTCTAGTTTCTCCATGTACACTTCTTCCAAAATTCCATTGAGGAAGGTAGATTTTAAATCCATTTGATATATTGTATAACCCTTGTAGGCTGAAAAAGATAGAAACATCCTAATTGATTCTAATCTAGCTATCGGTGCAATTTTTTCTTCAAAATCAATGCCCTCTATTTGAGAGTAACCCTTGCACACAAGCCTACCTTCATGCCTAACAATTTTACCATCTTCATTCATCTTGTTTTGATAGATCCTTTTGGTGCCAATGATATTCTTGTCTTCTGGTCTAGGGACTAAATCCCAAGTCTTGTTCTTCTCAATTCGTTGCAACTCTTCTTTCATGGCATCCATCTATTTTTGACTTTTGTTGGCCTCATTGAATGTCTTAGATTCCACTTCAGTCATGAGGCAAAAGTTTACTTGTTCATCATTTTGGGCAAGTCTTCTTCTAGTCTGCACACCATCACTCTTATTACCTAAAATTTTCTCTTTCAAGTGGTTTTTTCTACACATACCGGTTAGGGACCTTATTGGATGCTTCTTCCAGTTCATTGTCTGGCTGAGTTTCTTCACCTTCATCACCAAAATCATCATACCAGTTCACCTATGCTTGTCTTCCTTTATGCATATCCTCATCAACTATTACATGCATACTTTCAATGATTGTTCTAATTATTTTGTTGTAGCATTTGTAGGCCTTACTGTTAGTTTAATAACCAAGGAAGATCCCTTCATCACTCCTAGAGTCAAAACTACCTAAAACATCAATGTCTCTCTTTATAAAACATTTGCTTCCAAATACCTTGAAGCACTTGAGTGATGGTTTCCAGTCATACCACAACTCATAAGGTGTCATTTTTTTGTTTGTTCTTAGTTGAACTAGGTTCAAGGTATATGCAGCAGTATGAACCGCTTCCTTCCAATACATGTGGGACAAACTTGCCTCATTTAACATGGTTCTAGCCATCTCCTTGATTGTCTCATCTTCCTTTTTACCACACCATTTTTTTGTGGTGTCTTGGGGGATGAGTATTGCCTTCTGATTCCATGTCTTTCACAATAATCCTGAAACTCATTTGATGTGAACTCTCCACCCCTTGTACCCACTTTCCTTCTTTACCTTCTTCCTAGAGATCTTGAATCTGTCAAATGCTTGTGATTTATCTTGTAGGAAAGTGATCCATGTCATTCTTGAATAGTCATAAATCAAGAGCATAACATATCTTTTACCGGCAAGAGCTCTTGTTCTAGTCAAACCACACAAATTTGTATGTACAAGTTCAAGTGGTCTTGAGGTGTTGTGTTCTTTTGTCTTGAAGCTCACTTTAGTCTACTTCCCTTTCACACATTCATATAAAATGTTCTTACCGGTTTGATAATTGGTGGTATATTTCTTGCATACCCCTTTTTTATTATTGCAACTAGATTATCAAAATTTATGTGGCCTAATCTTCTGTGCCACAACCAAGTTTCATCCACTTGTCCCAACATGCATTGGGACTCAAAAAATTCTTTCAGATTGTATACATTTCCATTTGTTCTCTTACCTTCTACTACAACCTGACCGATAATCTCCTTCTTTATTTGGTAACCGGTAGAATTAAAGGTGAATTTATAACCTCTGTCACACATTTGACCTACACTTAGCAAATTGTACTTCAGGCCTTCCACATAATATACATCATGTGCTTTCAGTTTTCCATCAATATTTAGAGTGCCTTTTCCCTTTATCTTGATAGATGAGTTGTCTCCAAACCTCACTGAGCCACCATTCCAATCTTCAAGTTTGATAAATTTATTTTTATCACCAGTCATGTGGTTGGAACAACCACTGTCTACAACCCAAAAGTTTCTTCTTTTTGCATGTAGGGCGGTCTGCACTATCAGACTTGATTCTGCTTTGTCCTTTTCTTTCTCAACCCAAACCAATTGAATTTCCTTCTTCTTGTCAATGGCAATTTTGTCCTCCAGTTTGGCTACCGGTTCCTGATCAGGAGTTGTCCTCTATTGCTTAATGTTCTGGTTCTTACAAAGCTTTGCAACATGTCCAAGCTCTTGACAGTTATAGCATTTCACATTTACATTGAGAGATGAATCTTTAAAACTATTTTAGGATACTAGTTTACTCTTCCTACATTCAAAACTCCTATGACCAAATCCATAGCACTGATAAAAAACAATATTTATATCCTAGAGTCAATTAAATGGATTTCTACTTTAATAATTTGGGAGTGGAGTTTTAAATGCTAGATGAGATTCATTTGTTTTATGATCATCCACTATGATAGTTCCATTATCAATTAAGTCTTGAATAAGGTGCTTTAATCTTTGACAATCATTGGTTTGATGTCCTTTGTTTCAATGATAGTTGCAAAAATGATTTTCATTCCACCAACTCAGTTTGATTTGAGGCTCATAGTTTCTTGCTTCTAGAAAGGTAATCAATTTATTCACAAGAAGACTCTGCAAGTATTCGTTCGCTTTGTATTCTTCACACACTCTACTGATATGAACACCATTACTGGTTTCCTTCCTTTTCTCTAGTATCACCTTCTTCACACAATCACTTAGAATTTTCTTTCTAATTTTTCTGACTGCACAATCCTCACCCTACTTTACACTCTATCATCCCAAAATCAAGGTCTCAAGTTGGCATATTTAAAACTTGAGCCTTCCCACCAAAACCAAATTCAAACTTAGGGTGGTTAGGGTTTCCTCTCAGCTACCAAATTTGTCTTCAATCCAATCCAATATTCTTTGGATTGATTACCTGCATCGAGGAACTGAATCTATGCATGTTTTTTATTTTTCTAATACATGTTTGCTAAAAATAGCAAACCTAACCCTATTCTACGACCTTGATTTTTGTCAACCATATTTAAAATCTAACGGCTTCTTGCCCAAGGTCATCCTATAATTTAGTTCATGCTTTGATCATGATGTCAATAACTCTTTGATCTTCCTCTGTCATTCATTTTCATCGAATCACAAAAGCTTATGATTTTCAATCTGCAAATCAAGGGGGCTTCATTAAATGCTTACCTGTCCCTGCAACTACCTTGCCTCGACTATGCAAACTCATGACATCTACCTTCTTTCCACCTAGTATACACATAACAAGATGGTCAACATACGACCCACTCACCAACATAGGGTCAATTCATACTTGTTCATCCGGAGAATCCTTCTACTGGTACATACCCTTACCGATAAGTCCAACCTACTGAATATTTTATCTCACCAACAACACAACACATCCGCAACTCACCTTATCCTCTGTTATACTGTTTCATTATGATCTTGTTAACATTCTTCCTCTTCATAACAAACTAGTTTCCAACCTTCATATATATCCGTTTCATGTCTTATCGATATTTACTTCACATGCCAACACACTATTGGCATTATGAGAACCGGTATGTGGACATAATGACATTGTATGTTGTCATTGATGTCAATATGTTGCAATATTGTAAACCAGCATTTGAGAGAACCGGTATAACATTGTGAACCGGCACTTGTGCCAAAGTGAAGTGATGTGCTTGTTTAAAGGTGAACTGGCATATGGTTATGGAATCGACACATGGAAACATTGAATGACTACTGGTTCGTAGTCTCAACCTTAGGGTTTCCGGTTGAAGTGCTTCAAGCCTGTGTGGCTAAACCGGTGACTTTGTGCGATGAGTTAGCATGACATCAAGAAAATGATCATGTTGCCACATAAACCTTGGGTGCAGAAAGAAGATCTTTCATATCTACCTCGGGAATATGAGAAGACTATAAAACGGTGATAACGTGTGATGGGTTATTAGCAGCTATGGAAATAGTGGAAAGAAGATCTTGCCTATCTACCTCAATAAAATGAGAAGACTGTAAAACGGTAGAAAATGAATGATGGAGATTAACAAAGTATGCTCAACAGTCAGGATTGAACCGTCCGAATTCCTTAGCCTATTAGGTTTAGGGTTTAGGGTTTATGCTTTCGACCTAACTATTTTCTATAAGGTCGATGTTGTGACTTTTTCTAAGTTGTTGGCAAAATTTGTATGTGTGTATCCAAGGAAAGTGATATGTGATTCTTGCCAGACCAAAAGGAGAGAAGAGATACCTGCAAAGTGAATGTGTAGAAGGTGAAGAGGAGCCAAAACGGATCTGCATTAGCATTGAGTGCTATTACCAGATCATTGTAATTCTTGTTGATCTTTAACCACTTCAATAGTTGTGAAATCCCTTAATAGGATGGCCTTAACCGGCTTGATACAAATCCCTTAACAGGGTAACACGAAGTTATTGAGTTTTGGGAAGCTATAGATCTCTGGAGATCCTTTAGCTATTGTGTTCTTTAAATCCTCTAACAAGGTAACCCTAACCAGGTTTAACCCTTAACCGGGTATTGTAGCCATCCCTTAACCGGGTGATCCCTAACAGGATCGGTTCCTAACATAACCTACTGTATCTATCTTTAACAGGACAAGGCTCCTAATAGAGCGGACTTTTAAAGAGTTCAATAACAAATTTGTGGGTATTCATCCCCACTGTGGTTTTTCCCAGTTGGGTTTCCATGTGAAAAATATGTGTGTCATGTGTGATGCTTTGTTATTACCTATTAAGCATATGATGGTTCTATATTTTATGCCTGTCAAGAAAACATGATTGAACTAGCTATTGTGAAGATATGATGATAGACTACTTGTTCATACATAAGGGTGAAATGGTAGTGTGGCTCTGAGTTGAGTGGAAAGCTCAGTGAGTAACCAGTTAATGATTGTTTTAGTTGTTTTGAGTTTTACCGTTTGCACTCTGTTTCAAACCAGTGTCACTATTTGCCAATCATTTGGAGTGATTGTTGCTGAACCTGTTTAGGTCTGTTATTTTTTCTATATTGATTCACCCCCCCTCTCAGTACCGATTTGGTACTATTTATTCATCATTGAGTTATCAATTGGTATCAAAGTGTCCTCCAGGTCCTCTATGTTGTAAGCTTAACTGCTTGAGGTAAAGATCCCAGTCAAATGATGAAGAGGGAAGGTCCAAAGTTCAACAGGGAAAATTTCAGTATATGGAAAGATAGGATGAAGATATTCATTAGAAGCATGGGTGCTCAACACTGGAGTTATGTTGAGAATGTCTATGTTGTCCCTATTGGTACTCTCACCGATGACCAGAAGAGAGAGATACAAGAAAATGGGCAAGTCATGGAAGCCCTTATTAGTAGTCTATCTAACATTGAGTTTATTGATGTTCAGGACAAGGTAAATCTCAAAGAGGTATGGGATTCTCTTGAAAATATCTATGGTGGTGATGAACATGTAAAACAGGCTAAGGAAGAAAGTCTGAGAGGGAATTTTGAACATATGAAAATGGTTGAAGGTGAGACCATTCAGCAGTATGGAATAAGAATCAAAACAGTTGTTGGAGAAATCAAGAGTGCGGGTGGTAAGATAGAATATTCCACTATGGTAAGCAAAGTCCTAAGATCCCTATTTCCGGTCTATGCAATAAGGGTTGTTGCTATTCAGGACCTGAGATCAATAGACAAGACCAAGGTATCCTTGGACTCCATCATAGCCAAATTGACAGCCTATGAGCTAACTAGTTTTGATGGCAGTGTTCAAAAGACTGATTCAGCATTTAAAGCCTCTATCATACCATCTAGAAAAGGAAAAGAAGCTAGCACTAGTGGTGAACCTAGACAGAGCAGAGAAATGGATGATGAGGAGATTCTAATGGCATTTGAATCTCTCCTTGCTAGGAAGCTTCCTAAAGGAATAGGTAAATACAAAGGTAAGCTACCTTTGAAATGTTTTCTTGTAACCAGATAGGACATATTGCTATAAACTGTCCTAATGGCGATATCAAGGACAAATCAAAAAGGTTCAGGAAATTCAAAGGAGGAAACAGGAGAAACTATTTTGTGGTAGTTGATGAAGGTGTCATAGATGAGGAATCAGAAGAAGAAGAGAATGAAGACATTGTGTTTGTTGCTGTAAAGGAAGATGTGGCAGACAAGAAGGCTCTTGTCTCCCGGTTTGATAATTCCAATGAGTGGATCATTGACAATGGTTGTTCTCACCATATGACTGGTGACCAGAGCAAGTTTCTATCCTTGGAGGAGTATGATGGTGGTGTGGTTCGCTTTGGCATTGATGCACCATGCATGGTAAAAGGAAGAGGGTCCATCTCTTTGAATGGAAAGAGTAGTGCTGACAATGTGTACTGGGTTGATGGTCTCAAACACAACCTTCTGAGTGTTGCCCAGCTGAATGATAGTGGCCTCACTCTGGAATTCAAGAATGGAGTCTGATGAATCAAAGGAAAAGATGGTGAATTGGTGGCCACCAAAATGCAGACCAAACGTAACCTATTTCATCTGAATGCAAATATAAGTACATGTCTTATGGCTAAATTTGATGATAGCTGGATATGGCATAGGAGACTCTACCATGTAAACTTTGATAACATTGTGAAGGCTAGTAATATCAAGGTAGTTAGAGGGTTGTCGGTGCTAAGAAAACTGGATAATACCTTGTGCAAAGAGTGTCAATTAGGGAAAATGTCTTCCTCAACCTTTAAAGGTAAATCTTTCACTGCTAACAACTTGCTTGATCTTGTGCATACTGATTTGTGTGGTCCTATGAAAACTAGAAGTGTGCAGGGTGATAGGTACTTCATGATTCTCACTGATGACTGCTCAAGAATGATGTGGGTCACATTCTTAAAAGACAAGTCTGAAGCCTTTGTGAAGTTCAAAGCTTTCAGAGCATTAGTGGAGAAGGAAAGTAGTAAAAGGATTAAGTGTCTCAGAACTGATCAAGGAGGGGAATTCACTTCCGGTGAATTCAACAAGAATTGTGAAGAATTTGGCATCAAGAGGCAACTGTCTGCCCCTTGAACTCCATAGCAGAATGGCCTAGCAGAAAGAAATAACCGGAGTGTGGTTGAAGCAGCTAGAACCATGTTGATTCAAGGAAAGGTAGCTCACACCTTTTAGAGAGAAGCAGTGAGCACTGCAATCTACACAATGAACCGGGTATTCATCAAGAAAGGTAAGGACAAAACTCCTTATGAGTATTGGACCGGTAAGACACCTGTGGTTAGTTACTTTAGGGTATTTGGTAGCAAATGTTACATCAAGAGGAGTGAACATCAGGGAAAATTTGAAGCTAATTGCGATGAGGGAATATCCTAGGATATTCCACCAAGAGTAAAGCTCTGAAGTGTTACAACAATAGGACTCAGAGAATTATGGAAAGTATCAATGTAAGAGTTGATGAATCTTCTAAGAATGCTGAGGAAACCGATAGTGAGCAAGCTATAAATGAACTGGTTACAACCTTTTGGGAATCGGTTGTCAGTCAACCAAGTACCAGTAACAGTGTTCCTGAACCAGTGAATGCTGATACTGATGAAGATGAGGATGAAGAGGAAAAGAAAGAAGAACTAGTCAAGACTATTCCTTGGTATGTCAAGCTGAATCATGATCCTAAGCAGATCATAGGAGATAAGGATGCAGGAATCCTTACAAGAAGAAAGATCAAAGAAAATTCATGCTTGATCTCTAAATGTGAGCCTAAGTCATTCAAAGAGGCTCATAAAGATGAAGACTGGATCAAGGCAATGGAAGTGGAACTTGACCAGATAGAGAAAAATGGTACATGGTCCTTTGTACCTAGATCGGAACATAAAAATGTCATTGGCACCAAATAGGTGTTCAGAAACAAGCTGAATGAGGATGGCACAGTGATTAGGAACAAAGCCAGATTGGTGTGCAAAGGATATGCTCAAGAAGAAGGAGAAGACTATGGAGAAACCTTTGCTCCTTTAGCCAGATTGGAAGGAGTTCGTATGCTTCTTGCATATGCAGCTTTTAAAGGCTTCAAAGTATACCAGATGCATGTAAAATATGCATTCCTAAATGGTGTACTTGAAGAGGAGGTGTATATTGAGCAACCAAATGGGTTTTCCCTATCTGAAGATAGTGACATGGTATGTAGGCTACACAAAGCCTTATATGGTCTAAAGAAAGCACCTAGGGCATGGTATGAATGTCTACATTCCCATCTTGTGAAGATTGGATTTGAGAGAACAAGTGAAGATAGCAACATCTACTTGAAATTTGAAGGAGATCAGATCCTGATATGTGAAGTTTTTGTTGATGACATTATCTTTGGCAGAGATGACAAGATGAGTCATGAGTTTGTTGATGAGATGAAGGAAGAGTTTGAGATGTCACTTATAGCGGAGATTAAATTCTTCATTGGACTGCAGATCCAGCAGATGAAAGATGGAATCTTTATCACTCAGTCCAAATATGTCAAAGAGGTGCTCAAGACCTTTGGCATGGAAGATAGCAAACCGATTGGTACTTTGATGGTGACCGGTTGCAAATTATCAAAAGAGGATGACTCAGCATTGGTTGATGAGAAGGAATACCGATCAATGATTGGCAAATTGGATTATGTAGTGCATAGTAGACCGAATATTGCACATGCAATTGGCATTACTTCAAGGTTCTAGAAAAGTCCAAGAGAATCCCACTTGGTTGCAGTCAAGTGGATTCTTAGGTATCTAAAGGGAATAGTTGACTATGGATTGTGGTACCCATACAACAATGATTTCAAACTGAAAGCATTCACAAATGTTGATTGGGCAGGTAATGTGGATGATCAGAAAAGCACAACCGGTGGTGCATTCTTTCTCGGTGGTAGACTGGTCTCATGGATGAGAAAGAAGAAGAGTTGTATCTCTCAGTCTACAGCGGAAGCGGAGTATGTTGCAGCGTTCATGAACTGCACTCAGACAATCTGGATGAAGCATGCATTAGATGGCTTCAAAATCCCTATATCTGAACTAGTAAGTATATTATGTGATAACACAAGTGCTATCAATATTTCAAAGAATCCGGTTTTACATTCTAGAACCAAGCACTTTGAGCTTAAGTATCATTTCTTAAGGGAAAAGGTTCAGAACAAAGAGATTGGACTGGAGCATGTGTCCAGTAAGGAGCAGTTAGCAGACATATTCACCAAGCCTCTCCCAAAGACTACATTTATACACTTAATAGGTGAATTAGGGGTTCTACCCCTTCAGGAGGTGAACTAAAGGTATATGCTCCACATTAGTCATGTATTGCATAGTCAAATCTTTCTTCAAGATTAATGTGTTGAAGGATGCTACTCCTCAGGGGGAGCAGCGTAATGGAATAAGGAAGTTTGTGCCTCCACTTTGGCATTATTGTCAAAGGGGGAGAAGATGCAAAGTGGAGCAGATATTTGGAGAAATTGGGGGGGAAGATGTGAAGTAGAGAGATATCTTTGTATATTGGCATCAATGCCAAAGGGGAAGATCGTTGGCATTATGAGAACCGGTATATGGACATAATGACATTGTATGTTGTCATTGATGTCAATATATTGCAAAGTTGTAAACTGGCATATGAGAGAATCGGTATAACACTGTGAACTGACACTTGTGCCAAAGTGAAATGATGTGCTTGTTTAAAGGTGAACTGGCATATGGTTATGGAACCGGCACATGGAAGCATTGAATGACTACTGGTTCGTAGTCTCAACCTTAGGGTTTCTGGTTGAAGTGCTTCAAACCTGTGTGGCTCAACCAATGACTTTGTGCGATGAGTTAGCATGACATCAAGAAGATGATCGCGTTGCCACGTAAACATTGGGTGTAGAAAGAAGATCTTGCATATCTACCTCGGGAATTTGAGAAGACTATAAAACGGCGATAATGTGTGATGGGTTATCAGTCGCCATGGAAATAGTGGAAAAAATATCTTGCCTATCTACCTCAGGAAAATGAGAAGACTGTAAAATGATAGAAAAAGAATGATGGAGATTAACGAAGTATGCTCAATGGTCAGGATTGAACCATCTAAATTCCTTAGCCTATTAGGTTTAGGGTTTAAGGTTTTTGCTTTCGACCTAACTGTTTTCTATAAGGTCAATGTTGTGACTTTTTCTAAGTTGTTGGCAAAAGTTATATGTGTGTATCCAAGGAAAGTGATACGTGATTCTTGCTAGACCAAAAGGAGAGAAGAGATACCTGCAAAGTGAATGTGCAGAAGGTGAAGAGGAGCCAAAATGGATCTACATTAGCATTGAGTGCTGTTACCAAACCATTGTAGTTCCTGTTGATCTATAACCACTTCAATAGTTGTGAAATCCATTAACAAGGTAGACTTAACCGGCTTGATACAAATCCCTTAACAGGGTAACTCAAAGTTATTGAGTTCTGGGAAGCTATAGAGCTCTAGAGATCATTTAGCTATTGAGTTCTTGAAATTCTCTAACAAGGTAACCCTAATTGGGTTTAACCCTTAACCAGGTGATCCCTAACAGGATCGATTCCTAACAGAACCTATTGTATCTGTCTTTAATAGGACAAGGCTCCTAACAGAGTGGACTTCCAAAGAGTTCAACAACAAATTTGTGGGTATTAATCCCCACCATGGTTTTTCCCAGTTGGGTTTCCACGTGAAAAATATGTGTGTCTTGTGTGATGCTTTGTTATTACCTGTTAAGCATATGATGGTTTTGTGTTTTATGCCTATCAATAAAACATGATTGAACTAGCTATTGTGAAGATATGATGATAGATTACCTGTTCATACATAAGGGTGAAATGGTAGTGTGGCTCTGAGTTGAGTGGAAAGCTCAGTGAGTAACTGGTTAATGATTGTTTTAGTTGTTTTGAGTTTTACCGATTGCACTCTGTTTCAAACTGGTGTCACTATTTTGCCAGTCATTTGGAGTGATTATTTTTGAACCAGTTTAGGTCTGTATTTTTCCCTGTACTGATTCACCCCCCCTCTCAGTACCGGTTTGGTACTATTCATTCATCATTGAGTTATCACACACTTCTTCATATCACCTCTTACCGATGACAACTCATGCTTACACCATATCGGTTGATATCAATCTCCAATGCCAACAAACTCCTACTCACTGGTTGACATCATTGCCCACTCAATGCCAACAAACATGTTACATACATCACCAAAGTCAGACCCAAAACACATCCACACTCTATGTTACACATCTTCAATATTTGGTCCAAAAAATCGAGCTTCGGACCAATCCGGACCCAAAGATAGTAGTGAGTCACATCTTTCAAAACACCAAACTCATCTGGTAAAAGTGGGAAACCTCACAGTGCACAACATATCTTAATCAAACAGTTTTTCTCAACATACCACATCGAAACCTAATCCAGACCACAAGATTTGACATCAATGACAACACATAATATAATGCTAACATTAGAATCATCAAGTGGTAGTGTTAATATTTGAGTAGTTTCAATCCATCCTAGGTCCATTTGGGGGCATTTTAGAGTATGTCATGAAGACATGCAAATGCGTAAAGGTGTCATCTCTCTTGGTTCTTGTGGGTTTTAACTTAAAGTGGGATTTTTCGGGTATTGTGAAGAAGTTTGTCTCCCTCCTCATCCTCTCATTACACATGTCGGTGGTGCCTAATGTCTAGGGGATTAGTTTGCATACTTTATCATCGAGTCCTTTGTGATATTTTTGTGTTCCTTAAACTTTCTCGGGGTATTTCTTCTACTCCAATGTGTCTATGGTATTCGTGGGATTGATCTTGGGGTTCTATATGCTCATTGGTTAGGACAACAATATGAAATGGAGGATGACAACATGAGACTTGGCTGTCAAAGACACTATCACCTAGAATGGACACTAGTGTGCCTTGAGGATTAATGCACGTAATGGTAATATCCCTCTAGAATGCCTATGTTTTGTTCTAGGGCACCATAGCTTCTCGTGGGTACCCTAGTCTTGAACTCTTATTTGGTAAGGCTTTCAGGGCCACATAGGGGTAGTTTGAGTGTATCGAAGTTGTTTTTCAGGTTTTGGAGATCAAGGAAACCTCTAAGGTAGTTTGAGTGTGTTGTCAGTGAGTTTTAGGGGGTGTCAATTGTATCAGGTTGTGAGTTAGTGTCTACAAGAAGTCGATCATTGTGCCTAAGATCAAGGAGAAAGCATAGTTTGTCAGGATAAGTCTTGTAGCTTCTTGTGAAGCCTTGTTGGAGTAAAAAACCCTTTGATTAACCATTCCTAAGGTTTCCTAAGCCTTCTATTCTATTTGGTTTGCATTTAGGGACTTTGTTCTCCTTCTTGTGTGTTGTCAAATTACAACATGATGTTGTATGTTTTAATTGAGCTAGTGGACTCCTCCAAGTGTCATTAGTGTTTTCTTCCTAAGTTGGTCAACCTAGTGTGATGTGGACTGGATGTTGATGATCCCCTCATCCCATACTGGTGTTCTTAATGAGAATATGTGATCGTGTTTTGTGTCAATCATTGTCTTGTGGTGAGTGGTTTTATTGCTAGCCTTCCACTCTTGTCACCTTGCTTGTGCAATGGTTTGGTCTTCTCAAGTGTTCTTGTGTGTCATGGTTTGTCTTGCAACACTTTGTTGCATGTTGTCATTCAAGGGTAGCATGTTGTGTTGCATCTTTATTGTGGAAGCTATTAAGTTTATTTGGAATGTATAATTTTTTTTTTTTAGGTTTTCTTGGCCTATTTCCTCGAGGGTTTCTTGGTGGGGTATTACACACTATCAGATCTTAGTTATTGTAGATTGTGCCTTCTTATGTATTTTCGGTGGATAGTGGGCTTCTTGCTCCTCGCTAGAGTGGTGCTATTTGGGGAGTTCTTGACGACCTATCTAAGTCCATGATGGTGGCCTTTGCATTTTAGGGATCACTTTTGGTTAGTTTTTGGTGTTTTTGGTTGGAGATTTCTTCTATAGGTTCCGTGGAGAAGTTTTCTCTAGTGGGTGATGATGGAGCCCTTTTTTTCATGGTTTATAGTTTTCAGAAGAAGGCTTTTATTGCTCCTATTTTGGCCTCTTTTCATTAAACTCCTGTTCAAGTGGAATTTTCTCCTATAAAGGTGGATAATTTTTTTATGGGAGAAGTTGGGGTTTTGTTTTATGTTTTACTTGCTTCCTCTCTTGCTTCTCCTATTGAGGTGCAAGTTGAAGGCTTCTTCTATTGAGATGGAGATTGGTTGTGTGAGAGAGGTTGGGAGTTGCTATAAGGGAGATTTTGCTACCCATTTTCTAGACTTTGGCTCCAAGGTGATTGTTGTTGCCATTATTCTTGTTTTCTTTCATTTTTCTCGTATTGAGTCAAAGATTGAGGATGATGGTGGGAAAGTGTTTTTGCATGAAATGAAAGTTATGAGAGCCTTTTTAAAACCCACTACTTCAGTTATTTTATTGTGTAGCTTTTTGAGATTGTAGGATCAAATGAAGGTTATGGGAGAATTTTCTAAACCATTGCTCCACTTATCTTATAGTGTAGTTTCTTTTGGCTACTAGATAATTGGCCTCATTTTTTAGGAAGGTTGGTGTTGTATAGTTATTTCATCAAGGACTTTTATTGTTGCTAGAGCCTTCATGTTGTAGGCTATTTTGTTGTTGTTTTGGTATTGGTTTTACATGTTCTCTTCTTATGTGGCAACTTTCATCGTAAAAGTTTTTTTTAGGGCCCTTCAAAACCTACTTTACCTCCAATTAAAAACAAAACAACAAAAAAATGATTGTCATTTAGAAGACAAATCAAACAAGGAATGCCTCTTAGTATATTGAAGATTCTTCTTTCCCTTCACTAGGCATGCTATGAGCATTATAAGGACACTCCTGTCCAAAAATTTATATCATGTTAATCAAATAGTTTAATAACATTGATTTATTTCTCTAACATAAAAATATGTGATGAGTGTTATGTAAGTTGAATGAAGTATGCATCCATAGACAAAGAAGATAACCAGTATTTTATTTTATGTATTAAAAAGTCTTGCCATTTGAAACACTAATTAATTATAGTCCACATATTTTAATAATGATAAAAAACAAAAACAATAAAATATTGATCTCAACAAAAAAAATCAAATAAATTTACATCAATCAACAACATTATAGAAAAAATAATATTGAAACGTGTCTCTTTATACCTATTTCAGCCTATTGGAAAGACTTGACTCTCGATGTTCAAGATATACATCTCCTCTAGACTCGAAAGACTTGACTCCCGATGTTCAAGATATACATCTCCTCTAGACTCGAAAGACTTGACTTCCCATGTTCAAGATATACATCTCATCTCGACTCGAAAGTCTTGATTTCGTATGATTGACGTCTTGTAATTTTCTTTGACTTCTCTTTATTTGATTGAATATCGCGAATCAAACGAAAAGGTGACTTGATAGCGTGCATGCCGCTTCATATATTCCACGACTGTCTATCTCAAAATGATGCCAAAATAGTTCTCGCCCCACTCACTATCTTTGTCCGCCCAAAGCTGTTTCGAACGGGTCATATGATGCCAGCAAATTGCCGATTAATATTAGATAGTTTTAAAAAAAATAATTCCAAACCTAAGTTTGATGGTGGTATGAGAAAACAGTTGAGTCTTTAGCATTTGCAAAGTTAATATCATGAAAATTTTGGATTTAATCATCTGGAGCTTTTATTATCAACCCCTGTGAAATAATTTCTCTAATTATTTATGTACCAAATTTTTTCTTCTAATTCACTATTAAAATGTATGTATCATAGATATTTTAAGAGTAAGCTTAAAATAAAATTGTCATAGAGATAAACTCAAAATAATTAATATAAGCTTAATGCATAAAAAAAGAGTTTTATTATGGTATTTTGTTGAGATTTAAGTTTGTTGCTTTAAGTTAATCTTTGTTGATCTATATTTTATGAGAAGTGTTTCATAGATATAGATCTTTAATTAGAATGAATGATCCACTTAGGACTCATTACATCTAAGCGTTGTTTTACATAGAGGTGAATCATTAGAATTTCCTAGTATGTCTCATGAGTAGAACAAGCTCTTGTATTATCAATGGTTTAAGATCTATCCAAAGATGAAATTAATCATATTTTAAACTTTTATGGTAAAAAGGTGTGAAATTAAAATAGTTGATAGGAAGGTAGCTTGTTACGATATATATTCCACCTACCACAAAACATCAACAGACACTTCTATCCTTCTATAAGAGTCACCACCTACACATTATATTTAAAGTTAGAAATATAATTTATGTTGCTATCATAATATTAATGAAAGTTATTTTTTATATCAACTCTTTGAAGATTAGATTTAAAATTAATTTGGTACTAAACCTTAAGACAAAGTCCGGTAAAAGTAAATAGAAGTTCTTAAAATGTCATTAAAAAAAATCAATAAAACAGTACAATAAAGTGTCAATGACATGTTTAAAATATATCCAACCACTGAAATTATACAATATTTTATGTTTCCAGTCTACTTCCCTTTAATATCGTGTTTCTTTGTTTGACCCACACAAATATTCAATCAAAAATGTACCTAGGGAACTCTACTTAAAATTCTCCATACATGGGATAGTATAATTGTATCACACTAACACATAAGTTTTGTATCTATATGAGCCTCCTTGATATAAGGATCTGTTGGTATTATTGATATGGACAAAATCGGTTAATCCAGTGAACCGGTATATTAGTTGAGATTTGTCATTGATGACTAACACTGATCGATGGAGTGGTGTATCTCAGTAGCAAAGGTGATGGCTTGCAAACAACATGAAAGCAATATCAGAGATAGCTGATCAAGGTTCAACCGGTTCAAGGGAAGATAGACTAAGCCAACCAGTGTGTCATTCAAGAAGATCGGTGTTAAGGTCAGATCTTCAAGTTGGCTATTTTGATGATGACATAGTCACATAAGGTGACTTAGGCAAGAAGGTTTGAGGTCCTATGCAAATTGGAACCTCATTGGAAAACATGAAAAGAGGGTTGATTGAAGTACTACACACTGGTAGCAAAGGATGAAATGGTAGTGAAGAGCGCAGTGGTATACCGATAGGCCGATGAAGTAGAAGGAAGATAGGTGGTCACCGTAAATCTAGGAGTGGTGATCGGTTACAAAGTTGCGATGGCAAAAGGTTAGTTGGTTAGTTTGTGATAACACCAAACTAAAGGTTAGTGAAGTCAACCTCAGTCATCATGTAGTTAAGCCATGATTTCTTGTGGATTTCCTGGTTTGCATTTAAAAGACTGAACTCGACCCAGAAGTCATTATTTTTGGGGGATGCAATGACATGTTTGGATGAGTAGTTGGTGGAATTGTTGCAGGGAAGACAGAGAAAGAGCGAGAAGATTTGAATTTGAAATCTACCAAGATTTGTGATTGCATTGATTAAGGAAATACCTGACGGTGACGACAAAGGGAGTATAAAGTGTTTTGAGTTCATGCAAAACATTTTGATCAAAAAAATTTTGTAAAGTGAAAATCCCATGAGATACGATCCAACGTGCAAAGTGAAGAGTGAGGAAGTGCTAAGTGATTTAGCAGAGCAGAGTGTGTGTGTGAAGTAGACCGACAGAGTGTAGAGCCGAGGATATGAATAGAGAACCGGTGTAGTGTAAAGTAGACACAACCATTGAGTATGAGATTCATTGTGATTTGATCAAGCTATCAATAGCTATTCTAGCAGATCAACTTCCTGTTGCTTTCTAACCATTGGAACTCAAAATCCCTTAATCGGGTCAAGTTTAACAAGTCACTTTGTAAAATCCCTTAATCGGGTGACATCTTAATTAATGATCCTAAGTCCTTTAACAAGGCTACCTCTAACAAGGTAAAGGCTCTAACAGGCCTTAAAGAAAATCCCTTAACTGAGTGACACCTAACAGTGTCTTTGTAATCTCCTAATAGGGATGGCTCCTCACTGAGCATACTTTAGAAGAGTGCAAATTTTGTGAGTTTCTACTCGCACCGTGGTTTTCTCCCATTTGGGTTTCCACGAGATAATTCTTGGTGTTATTGTGTATCTTTTCATGCATGTATGTTCTCCTACAATAACTGTTTGTATTGACGAATATTAAGTTAGTGGACACTTGAGTAGAAGGGTTTTAATTCTATTAAACTGGTAGATGACTGATTCACCCCCCCTCCCTCTCAGTCATTGGTAGGCACCAACAATTGGTATCAAATAATTGGTTCATAGATTCAGAAGAGCTTAATAGCTTAAGGAAAGATCCAAGATGATGTGAAATGAGGGATCTAAGTTATCTAAGGAGAATTACACTTTATGGTGTGGTAGAATGAAGCTCTACCTAAGAACCCTAGCAGATCGATACTAGAATCATGTAAGCATAGAGTATAATGAACCTACTGGGGATCTCATTGCATATCAAATCAAAGAAAGGCAAGACAACCCTACAACTATGCATGTGATTGATATCACTCTATCTAATAATGAGTATGCTGAGGTTCAAGATCTAAAAATAGCCTATGAGATGTGGAATAACCTAAATATTGTCTATGGAGGAGATCCTCATGTACAAAAGGCTAAGGTGGACAACTTCAGAGGCAAATTTGATGAGATGAGGATGAAAGAAGGAGAAAATATAGAACAATATAGCAAAAGAATAAAGGGTGTAGTAAATTCCATCAGAAGTGCTAGAGGAAAGCTTGAAGAAGATGATGTGGTCAGAAAAATATTGAGAATCTTGCTACCACAATATGCCATAAGGGTTTCTGCAATATAGGAACTCAGATCCTTGGGAATAGTTAGTGTTTCACTTGACTCATTGATTAGTATGTTAACTACCTTTGAACTAAGCAACTATGATAACAGTATGCCAAAGATTGATGCTACCTTCAAAGCTTCTGTGATACCAGAACCAACAAGGAGAAGAAAAGAAACCAGAAATAGTTCTAGTACAAGAACCAGTGATTCTCATGAATGTGACAACCTATTATCTAAAGAGTAGGAACAAGATGAGATTGAAGCTCTATTAGCAAGAGGGATACCAAGAGGAAAAGGACAGTATAAAGGTAAACTTCTGTTGAAGTGTTTCCCTTGCAATATAATAAGTCATATTGCGTCTAAATGTTCCGACAATGATAGGAAGGATAATTTTAGAAGGTCCAAAGACAAGAGAAAAAAGGAGTGCTATCTTTTAGAAGAAGGAGTTACCGATGAAGAATCAAAAGGTTCTGATGGAGATGGAATTGCATTTGTAGTTGTAAAGGAAGATAACATAGAGGAAAGTGGTATGGCACAGATCTCTAGTTCAAACCGGTGTGGAGACTGGGTAATTGATAGTAGTTGCACCCACCACATGACCGGTGACAGAAACAAATTCCTTAGCATGGAGGATTGTAATGACGAAACGGTGAGAGTGGGTAATGATGCTCCTTGTGTAGTAAAAGGTAAGGGATCTATAGCTCTAAATGATCAAACAAATTGGGAAGATGTTTATTGGGTAGAAGGGCTAAAATATAGTATGTTAAGTGTTGCACAACTTAACAATAAGGGTTACCGGTTAGAATTCAATGAAGGAATATGCAAAATAAATGATAAATAAAGAAGTCTAATTGCTACTGGTAAAAAAGTTTGACGGTACTATGAGAATAATGCAACTCTACTTGCCTTAAATATGTTTCATTATTGCTAGCACTAATTAGGCCAAATTAATGATTATTTTTTATGTTGCGATTTCCATTAGACTTCTTGGGTAACATTCTAGAAATCTCTTTCTTTCTTCCCTCAAACCTTTATTTGAAATGTGATGTAGAAGTTAATAAAATAAAATTTAGACACCATTGATTTGCTCGCTTTATATAACTATATGATATGCCCTCTAGCTTCTCACACATGTATTATGTGAATTTAATATGAATTAATCTGCGGAATTGATATTGGAATGATACCTATTTTATGTAACATTTGGGGACATGTTATGAGTTTAGTTATAATTTAGAAGACATTTGTTGAACACAATGTACCACTGAAAGGGGGTGAATTAGTGGTTCCTAAAAACTTTTCTTTTAAAACCAAGCTTGGAGTACCGGTTAACAACCTAAACACTAATGTATTAACATAGCTATGAGAGGAGAGGAGTGGTGAGCGGGAAATTCAAATTTCAAACTTGGGAATGGCGGATTTCATGGGGATGGCAATCTTTCTGTGGGCAGAGGTGGTAATCAGGCTGGTTTCTAGGCCTCTCAGGGTATTGAAGGGGACAAGGCAACAGTCAAATCGATCGAAGACAAAGATTCCAAAAATGAGGACTCGCATGATAGAGGTAAGGAAAAAAAATGGTCAGCACTTTTTGGAGTGTAGCCACTGGTGAAATATGGGCTTCTAGAAGTTAAAAATATATTTGATCTCGTGACAGGGGTTGTTGCTATCGTTGTTTCGGATAAGCTGGTTGATCTCATTGTGTCTGGTTTAGCTATGACCTTAGTTGGAAGGTTCGCTGGTTTTAGGCCTAACATTGATGTTAGGAATTTTATAAGAAGGAAATGGGTTCTCGAAGGTCAAGTGGATGTGGCGGCTTTACCTAGGGCTTTTTTTTCCTTTGCTTTTAATAACAAAGAAGATATGAATAAAGCTCTATGTGAAGGGCCATGGATGTATGACAAGTCAACCTTGACTTTACAAAAATGGGCTCCTAACCTTTCTCTTGATGAGTCCTTTTTTGTGTCAGCGCTTGTGTGGATGCGCTTCCCTAGCCTTCCACTAGAGTTCTAGAATGAGGAGGTCTTTAAAGGGACAGCAGGTTCTTTTGGGGAACTTCTCTCAATCGATCCAATGACTGTAGCTAAATCAAGGTTGATTTTTGCTCGTATCTATGTTAATGTTAATCAAATGATTGATATGCCTCAATCTATTGAGATTCTATCTAAATTGGGTAAATGGACCCAAGTGATTGAATATGAATCTCTTTCTATTTGTTTGTTTTCACTGTAAAAAGTCTGGTCATTGAGAGAAAGCTTGCCCACTCAAGAAGAGTAAGATTGGTAAGAGTGATAGTAGTTCGAAGCAGAAATTGCAAATGAAAGGGAAGAGAGAAGATCCAACTACAAAGTGTGCTCCAGATAAGGAAGTGATTGAGCTAGAAAATGAGGAAAAGAAGGATATGAATAGTAATAATGAAAATTTTGTTTGTGCCTGTTCTAACAATCAAATAGAGAGCAATAAGGAGGAAGAAAGGGATAGATGTAAATGCTCATAAATTAAAATTAGACGACCAAAAGGGAGGGCCTATCATCTAGGATAAAGCTGATGAGAGTTCCAATGATGATGTTTCTACTTCATCTAATTCTAAAGAAAATGGGGGAGACCTCAATGATGCGTAGGACTATAACATTTTGGATTTTGAGCCTTTTTTGTTATTAACCAATGGAAGTCCTAAGCCGATCCAAAGTAAAACTCCACCTAAAAGTTTGGAAATGGTGGCTTTTGAGGGAAATCTTAGGATTCTCAGTACTAAAGAAGGCAAATCAAATAATGGAGGACCCAATGGAGGTATTTCAACTAGAAGCAGGAATAAGAAAGTGGCAGATGTTGGAAGTCACCGCAAAAAGAAGGGGATACCTTCTTCTAAAAATCAAAGGGAATAGGAAAGTTGGAAGAACCGTGCTGATGGAACACAGAGTTCCATCGAGTCAGCCTTATCCCCAATTAAAGTATGAAGATAATTTCATGGAATATAAGAGGGCTGAATGCCCCCCATAAGAAGGATGTGTTAAGTAATAGTATAAGGGATCATAAAATGGATGTTGTTCTTGTTCAAGAAACTAAGATGTGCAAGGATAAAGTGGAAAGGATTATAATATTCAAAAATAATGGAGTTATTGGAACCAATTCGAAGGGTGCCTTTGGAGGAACAACGATTTTTTGGAACTGTGTAGGGGAAAAAGCGAGACTAGGTTAACATGCCCTAATCCTACCTTTTGACAGACATTACGGAATACGAAAGAGCCTAGAGGTATCACACAATTGGCTACTTCTTCTTGTGAAAGAGAGAGCCATGAGCTACCTATTAGGATTTCTATTCCTTTGTTGAAATTGGAAGATCAAATGATGCAAGTTCAAACCCTAATCCCAAAATGCAAGTATGAACTAATAACAAGATTGTAGAATTGAGATTAAACAATGAACAGCTATAAACACAAGGACAAAATGAGAATGCAGATGTGTACCCGGAGTCAAAATCTAATTGAAAATGTTCAAGATGGGGGCGCGGGCGCCACTGTCCTGATTCTATCCCAAAAACTGCACCTGAAACTGCTGTTTTGCACTTTGGAGAACTGCCAGAAATGTCGAAAAACACTGTCTGTCAGGAGGACCAGGGCGCCCAGCGCCTCTGTCCCAGGGACCAGGGCACCCAGCACCCCTGTTCTGGCAGGACCAGGGCACCCAGTGCCCCTGTCCAGGTCTTTTGCTCTGCAGTTTGATGTGGAGTGCTGTCTCGACCTGCTCTTCCCGGATCTGTCACCTGCAGCGTCGTCCGAGTCCTAAAACCTGCACTTATATCTGAAAATGGTATGGGCGTCTATATAGGGTTTTGCCTTAGTCAAACCCCCACTTCAGTGATTTCCACCTCCATGAATAGCCAAGTTGTTTTGTAAAATGTATTGTGTGTGCAGACCTAGTGTGTGTGCAAGGTCCTAAAATGCAAGAGAGCAAACTAGAGCAACCTAGAAAGTAAACCCTAATTGCTTGTAAATGATAATGTAAATGCTCTAAATCAAGATGCAAAGTGATCTAAAGCATGAATAAAGGATATATTGAAGCTTATGCAAAGACATGAAAACAACATGAAATCATACCCAACCCTCAAGGGAGGAGTACAAGCCAATCTTCAGTCGGTAATCTCCTATTGTTCTTCAATGTCTTCCAAGCCCTAAATGGATGATTGAAATTGACAAACGCTTGATAGAGGGATGTTGAATATTGTTGAAGTCTTCAAAGATCTGCTCTTTCACTGCATATGAGGTTCCTGAAAAACAAAAATCAGATCCCTTCAAATGAAGAAAGAGAGCTCTTATGTAGGAAACCCTAGAGATTGAATTTCCCACCAATTTGTTGGGGTTAAGCTTTATTTTATGATTGGATTGTGCTCCTAAAATTTTGAGAAAAATGTCTGGGACCATGTGCACTCCGGGCGCCATGGTCCCGAAAACTTTTCACCAAAGTTTTAGGGCCGTCGGATATGATGATTTTAGAGAGAATCCCGAAGTTACAGGTGATTTTGAGATGTTTTGACCCCCGAAACCAAGCCCCCAAGCTCGGAATAGGACTTAATTAGGGTTTTTGATTGAGTGATGTATTGGAGGAATAAAATGAAAAGGGCACGCTTTAACGAAAGGGCCCAACTTTATGATGTAGAGGATGATGAAATAGGACCTTAGACCTAATTAATTTGATTAATTAAGTGCTAAAGGAGCAATGCAATGCAAAATGTAAAATGCACTAAGGCGGGTGCTAAACTAGGGGTGAAATTGTACCACCCTAGCAAGTGCGTACAATTTACGACGCTACATTTAGCCCCCACTTTAGCGGTCATATGAGTACTACGTGCATATGAAAGCTAAAGTACAGAAAAGTAAACATCATTTGAAAAAGGATATATCCATAAGTTTTCGGACGAAGCCCCCAGCGGTATCTGCAGTACACAGTTAGGAACTGCACCCTACAAAACACATGTTAGATCACAAAATCACCTAATGCTTACTAAGGAAAGTGATGAAATTTGTGAGTAGCTGTATGCCCCCCCTTGTTTTGACTTGCTTATTAGGGAGGTGAAACAGGGTAGCATGTTTACTGACAACAAATTATGTAAGAGAGTATTGATGAGGGGTGTTCACTGAATAGGCTTCAACAGAGCACTTTTTGGAACATCCCGAGAGTAGGGGAATGAAAATACGATTCCTACGCAACAAATAGCTCAAAAATTGCATCTCCCAAACTCAAGTTATGATGAAATGAGTGAGAGAGGAAAATTAGGGTTTCGAAAGGAAAGGTAAAGAAATGAAAGTATATACTTTGAAAGTGACATTTGCATTTGTCACTTTCTTGATTTCAGAATACTATTCATTGCAGCAGAGCCCACATAGCCATCATCATGCCTTCACGATGATTGGAGCGTCCCATGAGGATTGAGATCCTGCGCCAGGTCATGATCGACGACGAGCCATTGGACGAGGTGAGTTGACTGAGCTTTGGCTTTTGATTTTGTGCATTTTGACTTTCTGTGATCATTTGCGGGCCCTGAAGTCTGACCCGAGGCCCACCCAGGGCACCATGGTCCCTGTGGGGCACCCTGGTCCCCTCAGGGCACCATGGTCCCTAACAGGGCGCCATGGTCCCTGACAGGGCGCCATGGTCCCAATTAGGGCTTGGCAAGGGGCTTCAAGGTTAGCATACGATGTTCGACAGTTTGCATGAGTAATTTTGATGATTGAGTACTGATTACGGTTATGTTTTTGTGTTGCAGGGTCTCCCATACATGAGAGAGCATACGACGGGACATATTCTTCGCAGTTTGCGAGATCAGATTCCACGACTGACTCAGGCAGAGAGAGACACATTGTCGATCATGGGATTATGGTATGCGATCCTCATGCCAGCCATTTGGTTCCATCCTGCGATGCTGATGGCATTGATGGAGCGATGGGATCCTGACACATGCACATTTCATCTTCCAGTAGGGGAGCTGATGATTACACTTGAGGATGTGTACCGTATACTTCGTCTTCCTATCAGAGGAGCTACTGTTACATACGCGACCGATCGGTCAGCAGAGGACCATTAGAGAGAGAAGGTATATTGCATAGGGAGAGTCATGCTGAGCGAGACGAGAGGTCGCATCATGGTCAGCTGGCTCTTAGATCCTACAGGAGAGGTGCCCCTTGTGATACGCCTTATGATCGCCATCATAGCACTAGCCGTCTGCCCTAATGGGCGAGGTACGCATATGCATGGGGGTCTCACATGGTGCATCAGAGCGATCGAGAGACATAGGAGAGTGTATGCTTGGGGTCGGAGTATGCTTGCACATCTCTATCATGACCTTGAGGAGTATGTATTTGGACAGGGTTGCAGCTTGATGACATGCACACTTCTACAGGTGTGGGTATTTGAGCACTTCACATGTACCAGGCCTATCAGCTTTCTGCTGAGTACAACGAGCAAGTGACCTAGGGTGTTTGCTTATCCACTTACTAGTGAGTGGAGATTTGGAGATTTGTTATATTGGAGAGTGATTTTTGATAGACTGATAGCCGAGGTGATCATATGGAGACCCTATCTGCGGATGCACAGATGGGATGGGATGGAGAGATAGTTAGCATGCCTACAGAGGAACCGCCTACTGCAGGGATGATATTCACACATCATAGTCCCATTCTACTTCGACTGAGTACGGAGGCAGTTTGGGCTAGAGCAGTGTGTTCCAGCCGATGTGCCCATCTATACTCGACACTCACGGGTCCTTCCCAGACCTAGAGCAGTAGCGAGACCGATGATAGATGACATCGAGACTATAGATATAGAGGGATCTAATCAGGATGTAGTCACTGATTACTCTGTAGAGCCTGGAGCACAGTGTAGGTATGTTTCATGGTTTATGAGATCATACCCAGGGCCTATCTTTCCACCAGATCACCCGACAGGCCATCCCGGCCCATGGAGACATGGAGACCAAGATGAGGACCAAGGATCCAGGTCAGAGGAGCCAGAGGAGGGAGAGGGTCATGAGGAAGCAGGAGATCCTGATCCACCCACAGGAGATCAGCCTAGTGCCGAGGAGGAGGAGGAGGAGGACACGGATAGAGATGAGGATGAGGAGGATGCAGGTGAGGATGCGGATGAGGATGAGGATGAGGATGATGAGGAGGATGATGAGGAGGAGGATAGAGATGATGAGGAGGGATCAGATGTAGCTCCCCACCATTCAGGAGATGATACCATAGCCCTGGATCCTCCTCTTATTCCCCAAAAGGGGGAACACGAGGCGATACGGAGACCTACTCCTAGTACCATTCAGCCTATACCCATCATGCACAGATTAGTCGAGCGAGGGGAGCCTAGTAGATCCCAGTCAGAGATGCTACCATATCATGATCCCTACTGGCATGAGGGAGACCCAGGTATAGTAGGTTTATATTGATTGATTAATGTTTTGATGATATAGAATGGTACTAACAAAAATCTATTCTACTGCTACAGCTAATGTGCAGGAGTGGCGTTCCCTGATTCAGCAAGCAGTGACAAACATTTCCACGATGGCACGGATCCCCAGTTCCTCAAAGATTTCTTATAGGCCTCAGGGGAACGTGGGTCAGCATGAGGACTTGTTCTCCCCATTCTGAGTACAGGTAGACATATGGAGAGAGAGAGAGAGAGAGTCCTATCAGAGGACCTTCAGCGGGCACCGCGAGATCTAGCAGCTACTTAGACCAAGGCTTCCTCCTATCACACTATCCTTATGGATAGGGATCATAGGAGTTCCTCTCGGAGTCACTCGCGGTCTATATTGCGCTACACACCTATGGGTCCACCTGCACGGCCGGATCAGGAGGGAGCATCTAGTCGACACTCTCCACCCACCAGCCCTAGGGATAGGAGATGATTGTATGATGTAGGATAGGTCACATTTTGGATGTATAATGACCTATATTTGTATACGATCCACACATATATATATATATATATATATATATATATATACATGCTTCTCTTTTGTCTCAAATGTGTTATCTTTAATGCTTAAAACAATGTATATTTTGTTTTGATTAAATCTAATACATTTGGTAGATGTACATGTATGTTCAGAATTTAATTTCCATGTGATTGATTTCTCAATGCTCCATGATTAAATTGATACATGTGTGACTTAATTAAAATATTTAATCAAGTACTACATTGATGATAGGGAAGAAATATGCATTAAGTCTACGAATCATATAACTAATGTGATTTAATTTTGAACTTAAACACAACATGATACGATCCTACTTAACACATAAAACATTGTATAATATGCTAGCATAATGGAAACGTAAATCTTTTACAATTTACATAAAATGAATTCAAGACAAACTATGAAGTAAGAATACACGCTTGTCGAGAATGAAGCAATATAGATTAAACACCATAACATTTAATTCCATTTTGCTCTAATTAGGAGATAATAACATATTACCCAATGTTGAAGAATTGAAAAGAAGATAGATGAGGAATGAAGAATTAAGCATAATATCTACGCAAGTGCATAGCATTGATAGGTTCTTTAAGAGGCGTACCGTCTACATCCGCTATTTTGTAAGCACTTGATCCATAATCTTCAATAACGATGTATGGTCCAAGCCAATTAGGACTAAATTTTCCCTTTTCTGCAGGTAAGGCATTCACATTGCGCTGATTCTCATAAAGGACTAAGTCACCTACTGAGAAGGAATGTTGAATAACCTTATCATTATAGCTTCGTTGTAGAGTTTTGTGATACGCTTGAATATGCTCAAGAGCATTTATATGCTGTTCATCAAGCATCTCAAGCTGTTGAAGTCGTTGTTCTCTATAAGAATCATCATCTACTATACCCTTGAGAGAAACCCTAAGTGATGGAATCTCTAACTCTAAAGGCATAATAGCATCAGCACCATAAACAAGATTATAAGGAGTAGTTCCTGTAGCAATTCGTACACTCGTTCGGTAGGCCCAAAAAGCATAGATTAGCTGATTACTCCAATCCTTACCATGCTTATTCACGGTTTTACGAAGAATTTGTTCAATTATCTTATTGGATGATTCAGCTTGACCATTTGACTGAGGATAGTATGGTGTAGAAAATCAATGTTTGATATGATACTTCTCGAGGAATTTCTTCACATCCTTGTTCTTAAATGATGTCCCATTATCTGAGATTATAGTGGAAGGTATCCCGAATTGAGAAATGATGTTTTCTAAAAGAAATTGACAAATCACTTCAGCAGTGGTAGAGCGAAGGGGAATAGCTTCTACCCACTTCGTAAAGTAATCTGTTGCAGTTATAATGAAGGTGTGTCCTTGAGATGAAGGAGGAGAGATTTTACCAATGAGATCCAAACCCCATGCGGAGAAAGGCCAAGAAGCTACTTGAGAATGAAGTTCTTGGGTAGGAGCATGAATCAGATTATTATGTTGTTGACATTGATGACATTTCTTAACAAATGAAAAAGAATCCTTCTACATAGTTTGCCAATAGTATCCCATACGAAGTAATCTTTGAACCAAGGATTTGCCTCCGAAATGCCCCCCACAGGCACCTGAATGCACCTCTTCAAGAGCAACAGGGATTTCCAATTTGTTAAGACAGTGAAGGAGAAGACCATCATAACCCCTTCGGTAAAGGACATTAGAAAGAATAATATACCTAGTAGACAACTTGCAGATTCCAGCCCTAGTGTTCCTATTAGCGGAATCAAGAAAGGTACCATCGGTCAAATATCTTACGATATGCGAATACCATTCATCTAAATCTACAAAGTCACAACATGTTACCAAGCTAGAATCGTTGACAATAGCTGGAGAAATAAGGTTGTGAATAACAAATTTAAGATCAACCACAGGGTCCTCTAAAGATACAAGAGAAGCCACACATGCCATTGTGTCCGCATGTCGATTATCTTTTCGAGGAACAGGTTCCATGGTATAAGAATCAATTTTTTGTAATAAAGAGATGGCAAGGTCTTTATATTGTGATAATTTGTCTTGTTTTGCTTGATACAATCCTGTTACTTGTCTTATAATCAATTGAGAATCTCCATAAATATGTATGTGTTTTATGTTCAGAGCTATGGCTGCTTTTATTCCCGCTATAAGAGCCTCATACTCAGCAATGTTATTGGTACATAGGAAATTTAGACGATAGGATAAGGGAATAGACTTCCTTGTAGGAGAAATCAGAACAACACCTGCCCCCGATCCCGTACGACACTTAGAACCATCAAAGTATAATTCCCAAGTTTCATCTTTCTCTATAGAAAGAATGAAGTCATCAGGAAAAGACTCAGAATTGGGGAAGGAGAAAGGTGAAGGGGCCTCAACTAAGTGGTCAGTCAATGCTTGCCCTTTAATTGCTCTTTGTGAAACAAATTTAAGGTCAAATTCAGTTAACATCATAACCCACTTAGCTAGGCGTCCTGATAAATCAGTTTTAGAGAAAAGATGCTTTAAAGGATCAAACTTTACCATGACGTGGACTTCTGAATTTAAAAGATAATGTCTCAATTTCTGAGTCACAAACACCACGGCCAAGCATTGTCTTTCTATCACAGAATAGCGGGTCTCATAATCGAGTAAGGTACGACTTATGTAATAAACTGGACATTCCTTACCATCTTTATCATGTTGTGCCAACAATGCTGCGAGAGCATGGGAGGAAGCAGCTGTATACAGAAGGAAAGGTTTAGAAGGTTCGGCAGGTTGAAGAATAGGAGGACTAGTCAAATACACTTTTAAATCTTCAAATGCTTGCTGACAATCTTCGTTCCATTGAAAAGTGATATCCTTTTTAAGAAGTTGAGTAAAAGGAAAGGTACAATCCGCAAGTTGAGATACGAACCTACGAATGGCTTGAATCTTTCCTTGTAAGCTTTTAAGTTGAGACACATTTCTAGGAGGTGGCATGTTGACAATAGCATCTATTTTCTTAGTGTCCACCTCAATCCCACAATGCGAAACTATGAACCCTAATAGTTTTCCACCATCCACACCAAAAACACATTTTCGAGGATTCAAGCGCATGTGATATTTACGAACTCTTTCAAAGATTTGACGAAGGATTTTAATATGATCTATGTGAAGAATAGATTTGGCTAAAATATCATCAACATAATCCTCTAAAATCTTATGCATATAATCATGAAAGATAAGGGTCATCACTCGTTGATAAGTTGCACTGGCATTTTTAAGTCCAAAAGGCATCATTATCCAACAAAACGTACCCCAAGGAGTGGTGAAAGCAGTTTTAAATTGATCTTGAGGGTTAATGAAAATTTGATTGTATCCTGAAAAACCATCCATGAAGGATAACAAGGCATGTCCTACCGTAGAATCAACTATCATGTCAATGTTGGGAAGAGGAAAATCATCTTTCAAGGAAGCTTTATTCAAATCTCAAAAATCAGTACACATTCTTATTTTGTTATTTGGTTTAGCCACAACGACAATATTTGAAATCCATGGGGAATAGTCAATAGGGCGGATAAATCCAGCCTCCAATAACTTTTCAATCTCAGCCTTAACAAGTAGAGCCACCTTAGGATTCATTTTTTGAATCTTTTGTTTCACAGGCTTAGCATCAAGAACTAAGACAATGTTATGAGTAACAATCTTAGGATCTATACCAGGCATGTCAGAGTATGTCCAAGCAAAGATCTCGGGGAATTCATGCAATAAATCTTCATATTGTTTTTGTTCCTCTTCATCCAAACATTTTCCAATTTTAATAACTTTCTCTTTATTGCAAGGGTCCATTTTAACATCAGTGGTGTCACTTATGAGAAGATTACTTTGTTGAGGAGCATACTTTAACTGAGGGAATTCTTTCACAATCTCATCATTATCGATCTCTTTTCCAAAATAGGCTTCAGTGTTCAAACAATAAGGGAGTCCCCTATTGTGATGATAATGAGGAAGAGTGTCATAGGCTCCCAAAAATTTAGCTAAAGCGTCATCGGTAGGGAAGACATCCAAAGTACAGTCACCTAAAGGATCTCCATCAATATACTCAGGGTGTTGCATTGATAGAGATGTAGAAATAGTATTAACACTAATGCATGGTCTTTTAGAAGCTTTAGTACGTTTGCAGGGATTATAGCCAAGTCCAAAGGCATAATTGTGAAAATTAGTCTCTAGAGGAACTTTTATCCCTTGTTCATGAGCACCACAACCTTTTCCATGATACCCATGCTTAGCAAAAATATGAAAACCACAACCATAACGATCAGCCATTTCAGAAAGAGGAGGTGGCTTTTCATAAGACAAAGAATCAAACTCTTCATAATTAGAGGTGTGAGGAGAAGAAGTTTGAGAAGCGGCCACAAAATTATTACTCATAGGTTCAGGTAAGATTGATTGATTTTTAGCTTCTTCCTTCTTTTCAACTTTAAGCTCTCTAGAAGGAACCTTATATTCACCCACAAAGGTGGGATTGAAATCAAGAGATCCCCAATCGTCTTTTGTGAGAACCTTCTCAGGATCAAAATCCTTCTTATGTGTAGATTCAAGTTGAGAAGAATCTTCTTCAGGAGCTCCAGACTCATCCAAAGAATTTTGATCATCAGAGAGCGAAGACTCATCAATAGGTATCTTGTTTAAAGAGTCATCACTAGACGAGGATGGCTTAGAAGAACCTCCTTTAGAAGTAGATGTTTGTAGACAAGCTTGGAAATTAGTGTCACCTATCAAGGTATATGTCTTATTGTTATAGATAAATTTAACTTGTCTATGCAATGTAGAGGGGATAGCTTGCATACTATGAATCCAAGGCCTCCCTAATAACAAGTTGTATGTTAAATTTCCTGACATAACATGGATAGGAGTAGGAAAAGTAACAGGTCCCACTGTGAGAGGTAGGGTGATAATACCTAATGAAGTCTTAGCCACATTGTCAAAGCCTCGAATGGGATGAGAATCAGGCTCAATGAGAGATGTATCCACATTCATTTTATGCAATAGATTGATGCTACACACATTAAGGCCAGAGCCATTATCTACTAGTGTTTGTCTTATAGCAGTATCTTTCATGATAACCACAATCATCAAGGGATCATATTGTTGTTGAATTTCACTAGTAGGCAACTCATCTTGGGTAAACACAATTTGAGCTTTAGGATTCATCACAGAGTTAACCAAAGATGCTATATTACTAGATGTATTCGGTGGAGGAACATTCAAATCTTTCAAGGCATCTTGTAACATTCCATGATGAGCGGAAGAAGTTTGAATCAAATCCCAAAGGGATATCTTAGCAGGGGTAGCTTTAAGTTGTTCTATGAGATCATATTCCTTACCCATAATTTGTGAAATACGGGGAGCTTGTGGAAGAATTAGTTGAGGATTAGGAAGAGAAACTAGAATAACAGGAGGAGGATTAGGCTGCTTATTATTTCTGGTGTGATAAGTATGGGCAACCGCATGATAACTCTCTCTAGTTATTTGCTTGGCATAACTATAAGGACTTACAGGTTTTCTTCCTTGTACGGTGATGATTGGTTTATTCAGAGTATGAAAGGAATCATGATCATACCCTCCTTGGACAGTAAGGAGAGGTGATTTAGGAACTTGAAAGGTGGGAGAAGGATAAGCACCTTGGACTTCAAAGAGAGGCTTATTATGCTCATTCAAGTTTATCATGTTAACCAATTTAGAAGTCTTGTTCTTGTTTAAAGATTTCGATAAAGCCACAAAGTCATCAAGAGCATCATCCAACAAAGCATGATCATGTCGATTAAAAGGTTTATCTTTTGATTCAAAAGGAGACATCTCCTCATAGAGGGGATTATTGAACACAACCATGTTACTAGATTCAGTGGAAGAGTTGATAGGAATGTACCCTTGAGAGGAACCATTCGACTTATCTTTCTCATCACATCTAAATGGCATAGTAACAAGGTTTATGAGTTTTTGGTAAAATGAAGGTTTGGCATCCTTAGGGTTTAAAAATTCATCTAAAGCTTCATCTAATTCATCTTGGCTATACTCATAATAATCATCAAAAGCATGAACATTTTGCAAATAAAAATCTGACATTTTAAAATAAAGGTTGCATAAAACTGAAACACACAATGCAAAGAAACACACTTTTTTTTTCTTTTTAATGAAACATGAAATGAAAACACACTAAAACTAGATCTAGATCTAACAAATTTAATGCAAGAGGAAGCAATGATAGATTCACGTCGGGTTCACCAAAATGTGTAGGGGAAAAAGTGAGACTAGGTTAACATGCCCTAATCCTACCTCTTGACACACATTACGGAATACGAAAGAGCCTAGAGGTATCACACAATTGGCTACTTCTTCTTGTGAAAGAGAGAGCCACGGGCTACCTATTAGGATTTCTATTCCTTTGTTGAAATTGGAAGATCAAATGATGCAAGTTCAAACCCTAATCCCAAAATGCAAGTATGAACTAATAACAAGATTGTAGAGTTGAGATTAAACAATGAACAGCTGTAAACACAAGGACAAAACGAGAATGCAGATGCGTACCTGGAGTCAAAATATGATTCAAAATGTTTGGGACAGGGACACGGGCGCCACTGTCTTGATTCTATCCCGAAAACTGCACCCGAAACTACTGTTTTGCACTCTAGAGAACTGCCAGAAATGTCGAAAAACACTGTCTATCAGGAGGACCAAGGCACCCAGCGCCTCTGTCCTAGGGACCAGGGTGCCCAGCGCCCCTGTCCTAGCAGGACCAGGGCGCCCAGTGCCCCTGTCTAGGTCTTTTGCTCTGCAGTTTGATGTGGAGTGCTGTCTCGACCTGCTCTTCCCGGATTTGTCACCTGCGGCGTCGTCCGAGTCCCGAAACCTGCACTTATATTTGAAAATGGTATGGGTGGCTATATAGGGTTTTGCCTTAGTCAAACCCCTGCTTCACTGATTTCCACCTCCATAAATAGCCAGGTTGTTTTGTAAAATGTATTGTGTGTGCAGACCTAGTCTGTGTGCAAGGTCCTAAAATGCAAGAGAGCAAACTAGAGCAACCTAGAAAGTAAACCCTAATTTCTTGTAAATGATAATGTAAATGCTCTAAATCAAGATGCAAAGTGATCTAAAGCATGAATAAAGGATATATTGAAGCTTATGCAAAGACATGAAAACAACATGAAATCATACCCAACCCTCAAGGGAGGAGTACAAGCCAATCTTCAGTCGGTAATCTCCTATTGTTCTTCAATGTCTTCGAAGCCCTAAATGGATGAATGAAATTGATAAATGCTTGATAGAGGGATGTTGAATATTGTTGAAGTCTTCAAAGATCTTCTCTTTCACTGCATATGAGGTTCCTGAAAAACAAAAATCAAATCCCTTCAAATGAAGAAAGAGAGCTCTTATGTAGGAAACCCTAGATCGTAATTTCATCTTTTGGCCGACCTAGAGATTGAATTTCCCACCAATTTCTTGGGGTTAAGCTTTATCTTATGATTGGATTGTGCTCCTAAAATTTTGGAAAAAATGTCTGGGACCATGTGCACTCCGGGCGCCACGGTCTCAACAACTTTTCACCAAATTTTCAGGGCCATCGGATATGATGATTTTAGAGAGAATCCTGAAGTTATAGGTGATTTCGAGATGTTTTGACCCCCGAAACCAAGCCCCCAAGCTCGAAATAGGACTTAATTAGGGTTTTTGATTGAGTGATGTATTGGAGGAATAAAATGAAAAGGGCACGCTTTAACGAAAGGGCCCAACTTTATGATGTAGAGGATGATGAAATAGGACCTTAGACCTAATTAATTTGATTAATTAAGTGCTAAAGGAGCAATGCAATGCAAAATGTAAAATGCACTAAGGCGGGTGCTAAACTAGGTGTGAAATTGTACCACCCTAGCAAGTGCGTACAATTTACGACGCTACAGGAACCAAAATACCATTATAGGGAAGGAAATCATTTCAAAAGTCAATAGAACCTCAGTTCTGCTTGAGCATATTAAGGATAACTTTTTCTGGGTTATCTCTAATGTCTATGTGCCTAACTCTAAAGCTAGGAGATCTAAATATTGGAGGAGCCTTGCTGAAGACAAACTAAATTTTGCTGATAAAAGCTGGTTAATTTTGGGAGATCTCAATACACCTCTTAAAGAGGATGAAAAGATGGGAGGCCTCCCTTTGTAACTAGAGGGAAGACAAGATCTTATGGATGTGGATCTCCAAGGGATTAATTATACTTGAACCAATCCTAGAACTAGATCTGATCTTATTCAAGTAAGGTTAGCTAGATCTTTGATTTCTCCTAAATGGCTTTCTAAGTATAGTTGCTCTTTGGCATCTATTATTAAGATTGGATCTGATCATTACCCTATCTCTTTTACTGCTAATTCTTTTTCTGCTAAGAGAAATTTCCCTTTTAGATTTGAAAAAGTGGGGTTATCCCACCCATCTTTGGAAGTCTATGTTGCTGATTGGTGGAATTTTGAGATTAAGGGAATGACTTTATTCAGAATAACCAAAAAGATTAACATAATAAAGGCCAAAATCAAAATATGGAACAAAGAGATATTTGGTGATATCTTTAAAATCAAAGCCCAAATTAAGACCGACTTTAAGGATGTCCAAGATAAAATCCAAGAGGAAGGGCTTTAAGAGGACTTGAGATCTATTGAAAATGGGTTGTTGTCAAAATACCATACTATTATTTCTAATGAAGAGACTTTTCAGAGACAAACATCAAGAGCCTTGTATTTGAAGGAAGGTGATAAAAACACTCGGTTTTTCCACTTGAAAACTCTAAAGCATAGGGTGGTTAACAAGATTTCCAGGTTATCCTGGAATAGGGGGGTTTTATCGGATGAAAATGATATAAGAAAGGAAGCTTTGGATTTTTTCAGCAATCTTTTGGGAGGGGTGGATGATATGGATATCAGAAATCAAGACCTTCTTATGCAGGCTATCCCTCCCATTCTAAATGAGGATGACAACAAAAATCTCTCTTGGATCCCTTCTAATCAAGAAATCAAAAAGGCGGTGTTTTCTTTTCAAGGAGATAAGTCTCCTGGTCTAGATGTATTTCCAATGTTCTTCTTCCAAATCTTCTGGCATATTCTGCAGATGATTATCTGTAATGGAGTCAAATAATTCTTTGGTTCAAGGAGGCTTTTAAAAGAATTGAATGCAACCTTCATCATTCTTATCGAAGGTTTCTAGAGATGACTCTCTCAATAAGTTCAGAACTATTAGCCTTTGTAACTCTGTTTATAAGATTATCTCTAAGGTTCTTACTTCTAGAATGCTGGATATTCTTCCCAGGATTATTTCATCTCAGCAGAACAGTTTTGTCCCTCGTAGACAGATACTGGATTCTATTATTTTAGTTCATGAAAATATTCACTCTTTAACTTTCCCTAAAAATTAGGGTAAGTTGGATATGTATAAAGCCTATGATAGAGTGAATTGGAAATTCCTCTTCAGAATTATGAAAGCTTTTGGGTTTGGGGATAAATTTATTCAGCTTTGCTCCCAGTTTACCGGAACTTCCTCCTCTGCAGTTATTGTTAATGGATCCCCTTCCAGTTTCTTCAAAAGTTCTAGAGGTCTAAGAGAGGGGGATCCAATCTCCCCTATCTTGTTCACTATTTTAGCTGAAATCTTGGGCAGATATATAATAAAAAATGTGGAAGATGGAAAAGTCAAAGGCCTTAAACCTTCATCTTCCAACTTAACCTATAGTCACGAACAATTTGTTGATGATTCAATTACTATGGGGGAAGCTACTATTAGGGAAGCAAGAAATATGAAGAATATTATGGACACCTATGAAACTACTTCTGGCCAAAAAATTAATTGAGATAAGAGCTCTTTGTTCTTCATCAATACCCTTGTTGAAAGACAATTAAGGATTGAAAGATTCCTTGGATGTAAAATTGCTCAGTTTCCTTCAACCTATTTGGGGCTCCCTCTTTGTTTAAAGCCTCCAGAGAATTTTTGGATGAAGCTGGTTGATAGATTCAATTCTAAATTGGTCGGGTGGAAAGGAGCTATCCTTAGTCAAGTGGGTAAGGTTACGCTGCTTAAAGCTACTCTTCAAAATTTGCCTATTTATGCCCTCAGCCTGTTTAAAATCCCCAGAAATTTTGCAGAGGCAATTGAAAGAATTCAAACAAAATTCCTTTGGTCAGGAGTGGAAGACAATAATAGAATACCCCTGATTGCTTGGAACAAAATTGTACTCCTAAGGCTTTTGGGGGGTTGGGTTTAAGGAATATTATTTCTATTAATAATGCCTTGTTAGCTAAACAAATTTAGAGAATGAAAGGGGAGGATAGAGAATGGAATTTAATTTGGAAAAAGAAATATCTTTATATGCAACCATCTGAGGAAGAATTTCTAGAAAACTCCTTTTCTATTACAGGCTCAGCAATTTGGAATGCAGTTCAAACGGCTAAAAATTGGGCTACTGCTACAAGAATGTGGAAATTGGGGAATGGAAGAATTATTAGATTTTGGGAAGACAGATGCCTTTTGGATAAACCTCTGGAGGATATGCCTATCCTTAAGGAATGGAAAGATTGGTTCAAAAATAGGTATGGTGGCTTTGTTAGAGACTATTGGAGAAATGGGAAGCGGATTGAGTTCAGCCAGCAATGTCCGGAATTAAAGTTTCTAGAGATTTTGCTTTCTTCCAAAAATTTTAGGGACTTTGAGGAGGACAAGTTGATTTGGAGGGAGACTTTGGATGGGAATTTCTCCTTGTCTTCAGTGGTGGCTATTCACAACAAAGCTTTGGAAGAGATTCCTTTGTGGGCTAAAGTGTGGATAAAGAAGTTGATACCCAAAATCAATATCTTCTTTTGCATTTTTTTCCAAAACAAGGTGCTAACTCTTGACAACCTCCAAAAGCATGGATTTGTTTTTCCTAACATGTGTTCTCTTTGTTGCAGGGAAGAGGAGTTTGCTTGTCACATCCTCTACTAGTGCACTTTCAGTCAGGAAATCTGGAATATTATTTTTAGTAGGTGGAAGCTGAGCTGGGTTTTCCCGAACTCTCTGGGGGAGTTCTAGTAGCAATGGTATTGTCCTAACTCCAAATCTAAGAATGTTGAGCTGTGGAAACTTACTCTCCCTAATGTGATATGGAATATCTGGAAGGAGCGCAACAATAGGAATTTTAGGGATAAAAGTGCTAACCCTGAAGTTGTAGTGGATAAAATCTATAGAGGGATATTTGAATGTTTAAATGGAACTGGTCATGGTTTAGCTACTAAAGAGGACTTTAATGACAGATGGAATCTCTCTAATATCAAATCTAGTAAGGATAAGCGTAGGTATGGTCTTGTTTGGTGCTTTCCATCTCAAGGATGGATAAAGGCTAACATTGATGGGGCATCTAAGGGGAACCCGAGTAAAGCTAGTTATGGCGGCATTGTCAGGAAATTTGCTAGAAGTTGTCTGGTGGTAGTTGTTGGCCCTTTGGGTAATCAAATTAGTCATTATGTAGAGGCCTTTGTAGCTTTGAATACTTTGATGATTGCAAAAAATATAAATCATGATAACTTATGGCTGGAGGGAGACTCTCTAAACATTATTAAGTGCCTGAAGGGAGAAAATGAGTCATCTTGGTCTATAAAAATTATAATTTTTAAAGCTAGAGAAATTATAGCTAGCTTTAAACTTATTATAATTGAACACGCCTTTAGAGAAAAAAATTTGGTTGTGGATGGTCTAGCAAACCTAGGCATAATTTCCAAAGCTCAAAGTATTTGGTATGGGGAAGGTAATATTAATTTTAATATTAAAGATCTTATAAGAAAGGACAGATTCATGGGGAAAGATGGATCCCACAATTAATCATGAGAGTTTTAATGAGTAATCTTCACATTAATAGAAAGTTAATGATGATTCAACAGAATCATGGAATCCTAATCAAAGCTATTAATCTTCTGCACACTTTGTGGGTAAGCATTTTCAAAATTTCGGGAGTCTTTTGAAGGAAGCACCGAAATTGCAGAAGAACAGACTTGGTATAACGAATTTGAAAATGGGGGGAGATCTAAGGAGAGAGGAACCATATAAAATTTCCAGATGGAAGGACATGCCAAAGGTATGGACTAAGCTAGAAAAAGGGTTTATGATGAATTTCATGGAGAAGCTGGTTGATTATGACAAAGGCAGAGTCAACCTAGCAGTCACCAAAGTCACGAAAAACTGGATTTAAGGGTTCATTCAAAATTCATGGTGTGAGGTTTAAGCTGGATGTGGACCTCATAGCGATGGTAATAGGTATGCCCCACACAGGTCTTAATTTTTTTTGAGACTTGAAAGTTTCTAATAATGCAGTTAAGCATTTTCCATGCAAAGAGAAGGAGAGGGCAAAAATTGGTAAAGCTATTGGAGGGTATTATGATGCTTCCAACATTAAGAAAATATGGGGTTGTGTGTTGAATGCTATCATGGAATACATTACTATAGAGGGCCATTTCACTAGGGTCCACACATACCATTTTGTGTTGTTAAATCATTTCAGGCATGAGAAGAGGATTTCCTTGCCCTACTGCCTCTTCAAGTCTTTATCAAGGTCTCTTAACAAGCATAGCACAAACCCTTCGACTCCGGTGCTTCATTGTGGCCTCATTTTACTTATTTATAAGCACTACAAAATTATTGCTATCCTGCAAAATAAGAGATTGTTTGTGTCTCCGGGGAAAGGTAAGAGGAAAATAGAGGAAGGCGGGCCTAGCAAGGAAGAGATGACTCAGAGCAAAAAGAGCAAAAAAGCTACAGGGTTGAAAATTCAAGAGGACAAGGATAATCAAAAGGAGACAGAGATTGACTTAGAGGATATTGGAAAAGATGGTGGTGAGATGGAAATGAATGAATCCGGAGGAGAGGAAACCTAGAAAGAAGAGGAAGTGGGGGAAGAGGAAGGAGGAGCTGAGGATGTTTCTAATCAAGATAGTCCTACCCACAGTGTTAGTTTAGGTGCTGTCAATAGCCAACCAATGGAGGAGCAAGAATATAAGATTAATGAGGAGAAAGAAATGGATATTGAGCACGAGAATAAGGAAATTGAGCAGAAGATGTACAAGGAGAATCCGAGCAAGGATAAGGATTATGCTAGAGAAGGGTTAATTCTGGATAATCTAAAAAATCTATCTGAGGCTAGAATGGGTTTTGACAGGTGGGCTTATGAAGGAATCAAGAACCTGGAAGAAAATGGGAAGTAGTGGGAAGAAAAAAGGAAGAAAAATGACAAGGACTAGAAGCAGTGGAAGAAGGATATGGAGGAAAAAGAAAAGAAGTTGGAAGCTTAGATTGGTAACTTGGAGGAAGGAAAAACTGCTATGAAAAACTTATTGGTTATTATTCCGGATATCCTTTCCTCTGTTACTAAGAACTTAGAGGAAATCTGCAAGGTCCTTGAGGGTTCCAGCATTCCCAAACCTGTCGTGGATCTTGATATTGATGAGGATACTATTGAGACAGGGACTATGGAAAGTGCACCTGGTGGCACGACAAAGAGAACAAGGGTGAGCATGAAGAAAGTTGTTGTGGCCTCTACTAAGAAAATCCCTAATCTTAGGGATAATATTAAAGAATTGCATGGGATTAGTGGAAATCTGGCTAATGCCCTGAAAAATATTAAGTAGTTTGTTTTCTGTCTTTTGTCTATTTTGGCTAGTTGTTGTTGGTTCTATGGGGATTTTTTGTTGGATATTGCCCATTTCTATGCTGATTTTTTAGCTATTTGTTTCTTCTTGTTTCTTAATGCTCTATTTTCTTAAAGATCTTTTGTAAAGGGTTTCGGGGTCCCTTCAAAACCTGCTTTTACCGTAATAAAAAACAACCTAAACACTAAACAATCAAACTGGTAAGATAAAAGTGGATATCAAAAGAACAAAACACATAAATGCATAACCCACAACACTAGATGTATGAGGAAAACCCAACATGGGAAAAACCTTGCTGAGAAATGTTGTTGGAGTCTACTGCTCCAATCCAGCCTCACAATGAAACAATAGATTACAATGATTTAGGGCACAAACCCAAGGAGCACCAACTCAAAGTAATAAAACGAAATACAATTTTAATGAAATGATAGCACCTAGTTGCAAATGAGTTCTACAACACCTGGTCAACGGATGTCTACCAGTTATCAACTTTCCTTGCTTCACCAGTCCTTCTTCTGTCGATTATCAGATTACTCTCTCTGATCTCTTACTAGTTGCTCTCTACCTCTCTTCTCTTTCTCAGAAACTCACCCTACACAGTATCACACTTGGATGCCTTCCTAACCTTTAAATACCTACTGGTATGCCTGAATGTTAAGACTATAATAGTTCATTAGTTACTTTGTCTCTACTAATTAGAACCTCTCACCGGTTCAGCCTGCTAATCCACACTTTAACTCTTTGTGAAATAAATCTTAGGCAAATAGTTTCTCTTCTTGATTAGGCTCTCTTCTTCCTCTCAATTTTTATCGAGCATCAATCAATTCCAGTCTCGAGTTGACATATTTATCTATGAGGGTTCCTACTAAAAACAACATTCAAACGGTGGTGTGTTAGGGTTTTTCATCACCAACTCGATCAGTATTAGATCTGATCTAATTTGCTTTTCTAGAATGGTGATCTGCATCACATGAAACAACACCACCATCTCCTCTCTTTTCAATGTGCATTTTCTATTTTTGGATGTCTTCAACATACTTTTCTGCGTTGCCCTGTCAATTTCCATTAATGGCTCGACTATTTCCTTCAATCAATGAGTACAAGGATCAGATCATCCTACAAGGTTATTTTAATCACCTTGCCACTCTGTCTTCCTCAAGCCGCAACATCCTACCATCATCCCATGATTTATGGGTTCTTCATTAAGGATGACTTGCTCGTTAGACTACTACGTTGATGGATTCTTCACCGACCTCTACATGCTCACCACCTAGTGTCCACCTGTCATCCTTGTTGACATCCACCTTTGCTCAGACTACAGAGTTAGTTTGACATCCTTCACCGACCAAGACTCACTACCGGTTCAACACACCTTACCAGTATAACCTAACTTCACCGGTGGACCTTCATACCTGCAGACTTCTTCTTTGTTGGTGGATTAACTTGGCCTTCCATCAAACATGTTGGTCCAACCATTGAATCCATTTAGCGATTGCATTATTCTTCTCTTTGTCTATCGGTGGTCACATCCCTCTATTCTTCTTTTCTTCTTTGCTTGCTTTTCGGTGGTCATGCTTTACCAGTAGATGTTTCACTTCATGTGTACCGGTAACATACCTTTACTATCTACCTACACACCCCATCCTTCATACCGGTTGACATCATTACTTACGTCACCCATATTGATAACCACTACCTACTCATCAGTGACCATTCCATACCGGTTGACGTCAATGACAACATAATGCCAACAATACCCCCTTTGGCATTGATGTCAACATGCTTGGATGTCAATGCACTTTGTTCCTTCATCTGGTCCACTTTACCATTCTTCCCCGTTGACAACAATGACAAAGGGTCGGGGAATTCTTCCATCTAATTCATTCTCCACCAGTTATCTGGTGTATTCTCCCCCTTTGACCACAATCCGCTCAACCAACAACATATAATAATCAAATGTTATTGTACTATGAGTGTTGCCAAGCAAGAAAGTAGATACTCATAATCATGAAATTCGCTTGGGTATTCCTACACCAATTTCCTTCTTCTACACTATGTGCTTCCAATAGGCCCAAAAGTTTAAGCATTGCAGCACTACATCATGAACACTTGATCTCCCCCTGTGCCAACACATGGTCCAAGAGAAAAAACAGAATTTTACAATGAACTCCCCTTGAACCATAGATCTCCTTCCAAACTTAAGTGGATGAGGTAGGTGACACAACTCCCAAATTGTGTCTTAAGTACTCAAAAGTGCTTACTGGTAATGGTTTAAGGAAGATATATGCCACTTGTTCTCCTATAGGGACATATTCCATCACTACTTCTTGTCCTTCAACCTTCTCTCTAAGAAAATAATACTTGATAGCTATATGCTCTGTCCTTGAATGCATCACTGGGTTCTTTGATATGTTGATGGCACTTGAATTGTCACTCTAGATGGAAATAGGATCAGAGATATCCACTTGTATTTCTTTGAGGGTTTGCTTCATCCAAAGCACCTGAGAACAACATGTGGTAGCAACATTGTATTTTTCTTCAAAAGTGGATAGCGTGATTGAATCCTGCTTCTTGCTATGCCATTAGACCAACCAGTCACCTAGGAAGAATGGACACCATTTTTTCTCTTCTAGTCGTCAATGCAACTTTCCCAATCAACATAAGTATATGCTTCCAGGATGAATTCCCCTTATTTAGGGTACCATAATCCATAATTGAGTGTCCCATGCAGGTGACTAAACATTCTTCTTATTGCATTCATATGTGACTGCTTAGGTGTCGCTTGAAATCTAGCCACCATACACACTGCTTGTAATATATCTGGTCTAGAAGCAGTAAGATACAATAAACTGCCTATCATGGATCTATATAATGTCTAATCCACTACCGGTGAATCATCATTCTTGCCTAGTTTTCTTTTGGTCACCATGGGGGTACTCACCGGTTTTCAGTTCTCCATTTGATACTTCTTTAGAATGTCCTTTGCATACTTGGCTTGTGAGATGAAGAATCCCTTATCTAGTTGTGATATCTGCAAACCAAGAAAGTATGTCAACTCTCTATGCATTGAGATCTCAAAATCTAACTACATCTGATACACAAAATCTTTGCAAAGAGTGTCCTTGTTGCCTCCAAAAATGATGTCATCTACATACATAACCACAATGATTATGTGGTTTCCATCTACCTTGATGTATAGATTGTTGTCAGCACCCCCCTTTTTGAATCCTTGCTCCTTTAGGTAGTTATCTAGCCTTGAATACCATTCCCTAAGAGCTTGCTTTAAACCATATAGGGCTTTCTTCAATCGACACACAAAGATTGCATCATCATGTAACATAAACCCTTATGGTTTCTCCATGTACACTTCTTCCAAAATTCCATTGAGGACGGCAGATTTAAAATCCATTTGATATATTGTATAGCCCTTGTAGGCTGAAAAAGATAGAAACATCCTAATTGATTCTAGTCTAGCTATTGATGCAAATTTTTCTTCAAAATCAATGCCCTCTATTTGAGAGTAACCCTTGCACACAAGCCTACCTTCATGCCTAACAATTTTACCATCTTCATTCATCTTGTTTTGGTAGATCCATTTGGTGCCAATGATATTCTTGTCTTCCAGTCTAGGGACTAAATCCCAAGTCTTGTTCTTCTCAATCTGTTGCAACTCTTCTTTCATGGCATCCATCTATTTCTGACTTTTGTTGGCCTCATTGAATGTCTTAGATTCCACTTCAGTCATGAGGCAAAAGTTTACTTGTTCATCATTTTGGGCAAGTCTTCTTCTAGTCTGCACACCATCACTCTTATTACCTATGCTTGTCTTCCTTTATGCATATCCTCATCAACTATTACATGCATACTTTCAATGATTGTTCTAATTATTTTGTTGTAGCATTTGTAGGCCTTACTATTAGTTTAATAACCAAGGAAGATCCCTTCATCACTCCTGGAGTCAAAACTACCTAAAACATCAATGTCTCTCTTGATAAAACATTTGCTTCCAAATACCTTGAAGCACTTGAGTGATGGTTTCCAGTCATACCACAACTCATAAGGTGTCATTTTGTTGTTTGTTCTTAGTTGAACTAGGTTCAAGGTATATGCAACAGTATGAACCGCTTCCTTCCAATACATGTGGGACAAACTTGCCTCATTTAACATGGTTCTAGCCATCTCCTTGATTGTCTCGTCTTCCTTTTTACCACACCATTTTTTTGTGGCATCTTGGGGGATGAGTATTGCCTTCTGATTCCATGTTTTTCACAATAATCCTCAAACTCATTTGATGTGAACTCTCCACCCCTTGTACCCACTTTCTTTCTTTACCTTCTTCCTAGAGATCTTGAATCTGTCAAATGCTTGTGATTTATCTTGTAAGAAAGTGACCCATGTCATTCTTGAATAGTCATAAATCAAGAGCATAACATATCTTTTACCAGCAAGAGCTCTTGTTCTAGTCAAACCACACAAATCTTTATGTACAAGTTCAAGTGGTCTTGAGGTGTTGTGTTCTTTTGTCTTGAAGCTCACTTTAGTCTACTTCCCTTTCACACATTCATATAAAATGTTCTTACCGGTTTGATAATTGGTGGTATATTTCTTGCATACCCCTTTTTTATTATTGCAACTAGATTATCAAAATTTATGTCGCCCAAACTTCTGTGCCACAACCAGGTTTCATCCACTTGTCCCAACATGCATTGGGATTTAAAAAATTCTTTCAGATTGTATAAATTTCCATTTGTTCTCTTACCTTCTACTACAACCTGACCGATACTTTCCTTCTTTATTTGGTAACCAGTAGAATCAAAGGTGAATTTATAACCTCTGTCACACATTTGACCTACACTTAGCAAATTGTACTTCAAGCCTTCCACATAATATACATCATGTGCTTTCAGTTTTCCATCAATATTTAGAGTGCCTTTTCCCTTTATCTTGATAGATGAGTTGTCTCCAAACCTCACTGAGCCACCATTCCAATCTTCAAGTTTGATAAATTTATTTTTATCACCAGTCATGTGGTTGGAACAACCACTATCTACAACCCAAAAGTTTCTTCTTTCTGAATGTAGGGCGGTTTGCACTATCACACTTGATTCTGCTTTGTCCTTTTCTTTCTCAACCCAAACCAGTTGAATTTCCTTCTTCTTGTCAATGGCAATTTTGTGCTCTAGTTTGGCTACTGGTTCGTGATCAGGAGTTGTCCTCTATTGCTTAATGTTCTAGTTCTTACAAAGCTTTGCAACATGTCCAAGCTCTTGATAGTTATAGCATTTCACATTTATATTGAGAGATGAATCTTTAAAACTATTTTAGGATACTAGTTTACTCTTCCTACATTCAAAACTCCTATGACCAAATCCATAGCACTGATAAAAAATAATATTTATATCCCAGAGTCAATTAAACGGATTTCTACTTTCATAATTTGGGAGTGGAGTTTTAAATGCTAGATGAGATTCATTTATTTTATGATCATCCACTGTGATAGTTCTATTATCAATTAAGTCTTGAATAAGGTGCTTTAATCTTTGACAATCATTGGTTTGATGTCCTTTGTTTCAATGATAGTTGCAAAAATGATTTTCATTCCACCAACTCAGTTTGATTTGAGGCTCATAGTTTCTTGCTTCTAGAAAGGTAATCAATCTATTCACAAGAAGACTCTGCAAGTATTCCTTCCCTTTGTATTCTTCACACACTCTACTGATATGAACACCATTACTGGTTTCCTTCCTTTTCTTTGGTATCACCTTCTTCACACAATCACTTAGAATTTTCTTTCTAATTTTTCTGACTGCACAATCCTCACCCTACTTTACACTCTATCATCCCAAAATCAAGGTCTCAAGTTGGCATATTTAAAACTTGAGCCTTCCCACCAAAACCAAATTCAAACTTAGGGTGGGTAGCATTTTTTCTCAGCTACCAAATTTGTCTTCAATCCAATCCAATATTATTTGGATTGATTACTTGCATCGAGGAACTGAATCTATGCATGTTTTTTAATTTTTCTAATAAATGTTTGCTAAAAATAGCAAACCTAACCCTGTTCTACGACCTTGATTTTTGTCAACCCTATTTAAGATCTAACTGCTTCTTGCCCGAGGTCATCCTATAATTTAGTTCATGCTTTGATCATGATGCCAACAACTCTTTGATCTTCCTCTGTCGTTCATTTTCATCGAATCGCAAAAGCTTATGATTTTCAATCTGCAAATCAAGGGGGCTTCATTAAATGCTTACCTATCCCTGCAACTACCTTTCTTCGACTATGCAAACTCATGACATCTACCTTCTTTCCACCTAGCATACACATAACAGGATGGTCAACATATGACCCACTCACCGACATAGGGTCAATTCATACTTGTTCATCCAGAGAATCCTTCTACTAGTACATACCCTTACCGGTAAGTCCAACCTACTAAATATTTTATCTTATCGACAACACAACACATCCGCAACTCACCTTATCCTCTATTATACTATTTCATTATGATCTTGTTAACATTCTTCCTCTTCATAACAAACTATTTTCCAACCTTCATATATATCCAATTCATGTCTTATCGATATTTACTTCACATGCCAACACACTATTGGCATTATGAGAACTGGTATGTGGACATAATGACATTGTATGTTGTCATTGATGTCAATATGTTGCAAAATTGTAAACTAGCATATGAGAGAACCGGTATAACATTGTGAACCGACACTTGTGCCAAAGTGAAGTGATGTGCTTGTTTAAAGGTGAACCGACATATGGTTATGGAACCGACACATGGAAACATTGAATGACTACTGGTTCATAGTCTCAACCATAGGGTTTTCGGTTGAAGTGCTTCAAGCCTGTGTGGCTAAACCAGTGACTTTGTGCGATGAGTTAGCATGACATCAAGAAGATGATCGTGTTCCCATGTAAACCTTGGGTGCAGAAAGAAGATCTTGCATTTCTACCTCGGGAATATGAGAAGACTATAAAATAGTGATAACGTGTGATGGGTTATCAGCCGCCATGGAAACAGTGGAAAGAAGATCTTGCCTATCTACCTCAAGAAAATGAGAAGACTATAAAATGGTAGAAAATGAATGATGGAGATTAACAAAGTATGCTCAATGGTCAAGATTGAACCGTTTGAATTCCTTAGCCTATTAGGTTTAGGGTTTAGGGTTTATGCTTTCGACCTAACTATTTTCTATAAGGTCGATGTTGTGACTTTTTCTAAGTTGTTGGCAAAATTTGTATGTGTGTATCCAAGGAAAGTGATACGTGATTCTTGCCAGACCAAAAGGAGAGAAGAGATACCTGCAAAGTGAATGGGTAGAAGGTGAAGAGGAGCCAAAACAGATCTGCATTAGCATTGAGTGCTATTACCAAATCATTGTAATTCCTGTTGATCTTTAACCACTTCAACAGTTGTGGAATCCCTTAATAGGGTGGCCTTAACCAGCTTGATACAAATCCCTTAACAGGGTAACACTAAGTTATTAAGTTCTGGGAAGTTATAGATCTCTAGAGATCCTTTAGCTATTGAGTTCTTTAAATCCTCTAACAAGGTAACCCTAACCAGGTTTAACCCTTAACCGAGTATTGTAGCCATCCCTTAACTGGGTGATCCCTAACAGGATCGGTTCCTAACAGAACCTATTGTATCTGTCTTTATCAGGACAAGGCTCCTAACAGAGCGGACTTCCAAAAAGTTCAATAACAAATTTGTGGGTATTCATCCCCACCATGGTTTTTCCTAGTTGGGTTTCCACGTGAAAAATATGTGTGTCATGTGTGATGCTTTGTTATTACCTATTAAGCATATGATGGTTCTATATTTTATGCCTGTCAATAAAACATGATTGAACTAGCTATTGTGAAGATATGGTGATAGATTACCTGTTCATACATAAGGGTGAAATGGTAGTTTGGCTCTGAGTTGAGTGGAAAGCTCAGTGAGTAACCTGTTAATGATTGTTTTAGTTGTTCTGAGTTTTACCGGTTGCACTCTGTTTCAAACCACTGTCACTATTTGCTAGTCATTTGGAGTGATTGTTGTTGAACCTATTTAGGTCTATATTTTTTTCAATACTGATTCACCCCCCCCCTCTCAGTACCGGTTTGGTACTATTTATTCATCATTGAGTTATCAATTGGTATCAGAGCATCCTCTAGGTCCTCTGTGTTGTAAGCTTAACTGCTTGAGGTAAAGATCCCAGTCAAATGATGAAGAGGGAAGGTCCAAAGTTCAATAGGGAAAATTTTAGTATATGGAAAGATAGGATGAAGATATTCATCAGAAGCATGGTTGCTCAACACTGGAGTTATGTTGAGAATGTCTATGTTGTCCCTACCGGTACTCTCACCGATGACCAGAAGAGAGAGATACAAGAAAATGGGCAAGTCATGGAAGCCCTTATTAGTAGTCTATCTGACATTGAGTTTATTGATGTTCAAGACAAGGTAAATCTCAAAGAGGTATGGGATGCTCTTGAAAATATCTATGGTGGTGATGAACATGTAAAACAGGCTAAGGAAGAAAGTCTGAGAGGGAAGTTTGAAGATATGCGAATGGTTGAAGGTGAGACCATTCAGCAGTATGGAATAAGAATCAAAACAGTTGTTGGAGAAATCAAGAGTGCAGGTGGTAAGATAGAAAATTCCACTATGGTAAGAAAAGTCCTAAGATCCCTATTTCCGGTCTATGCAATAAGGGTTGCTGCTATTCAGGAGCTGAGATCAATAGACAAGACCAAGGTATCCTTGGACTCCATCATAGCCAAATTGACAGCCTATGAGCTAAATAGTTTTGATGACAGTGTTCAAAAGACTGATTTAGCATTTAAAGCCTCTATCATACCATCCAGAAAAGGAAAAGAAGCTAGCACTAGTGGTGAACCTAGACAGAGCAGAGAAATGGATGATGAGGAGATTTTGATGGCATTTGAAGCTCTCCTTGCTAGGAAGCTTCCTAAAGGAACAGGTAAATACAAAGGTAAGCTTCCTAAACAACAATAAAATGATTGTCATTTAGAAGACAAATCAAACAAGGAATGCCTCTTAGTATATTGAAGATTCTTCTTTCCCTTCACTAGGCATGCTATGAGCATTATAAGGACACTTCTGTCCAAAAATTTATATCATGTTAATCAAATAGTTTAATAACATTGATTTATTTCTCTAACATAAAAATATGTGATGAGTGTTATGTAATTTGAATGAAGTATGCATCCATAGACAAAGAAGATAACCAGTATTTTATTTTATGTATTAAAAAGTCTTGCCATTTGAAACACTAATTAATTATAGTCCACATATTTTAATAATGATAACAAACAAAAACAATAAAATATTGATCTCAACAAAAAAAATCAAATAAATTTACATCAATCAACAACATTATAGAAAAAATAATATTGAAACGTGTCTCTTTATACCTATTTCAACCTACTAGAAAGACTTGACTCCCGATGTTCAAGATATACATCTCCTCTAGACTCGAAAGACTTGACTCCCGATGTTCAAGATATACATCTCCTCTAGACTTGAAAGACTTGACTCCCGATGTTCAAGATATACATCTCCTCTAGACTCGAAAGACTTGACTTCCCATGTTCAAGGTATATATCTCATCTCGACTCGAAAGACTTGATTTCGTTTGATTGACGTCTTGTAATTTGCTTTTACTTCTCTTTATTTCATTGAATATCGCGAATCAAACGAAAAGGTGACTTGACAGCGTGCATGCCGCTTCATATATTCCACGACTATCTATGTCAAAATGATGCCAAAATAGTTCTCTCCCCACTCACTCTCTCTGTCCACCTAGAGCTATTTCGAACGGGTCATATGATGCCAGCAAATTGCCGATTAATATTAGATAGTTTTAAAAAAAATAATTCCAAACCTAAGTTTGACGGTGGTATGAGAAAAAAGTTGAGTCTTTAGCATTTGCAAAGTTAATATCATGAAAATTCTGGATTTAATCGTCTGGAGCTTTTATTATAAACCCCTCTGAAATAATTTCTTTAATTATTTATGTACCAAATTTTTTCTTCTAATTCAGTATTAAAATGTATGTATCATAGATATTTTAAGAGTAAGCTTAAAATAAAATTGTCATAGAGATAAACTCAAAATAATTAATATAAGCTTAATGTATAAAAAAAGAGTTTTATTATGGTATTTTGTTGAGATTTAAGTTTGTTGCTTTAAGTTAATCTTTGTTGATCTATATTTTATGAGAAGTGTTTCATAGATATAGATCTTTAATTAGAATGAATGATCCACTTAGGACTCATTACATCTAAGGGTTGTTTTACATAGAGGTGAATCATTAGAATTTTCTAGTATGTCTCATGAGTAGAACAAGCTCTTGTATTATCAATGGTTTAAGATCTATCCAAAGATAAAATTAATCATATTTTAAACTTTTATGGTAAAAAGGTGTGAAATTCAAATAGTTGATAGGAAGGTAGCTTGTTAGGATATATATTCCACCTACCACAAAACATCAACAGATACTTCTATCCTTCTATAAGAGTCACCACCTACACATTATATATAAAGTTAGAAATATAATTTATGTTGCTATCATAATATTAATGAAAGTTATTTTTTATATCAACTCTTTGAAGATTAGATGTAAAAATAATTAGGTACTAAACCTTAAGACAAAGTCCAGTAAAAGTAAAAAGAAGCTCTTAAAATGTCATTAAAAAAAAATCAATAAAATAGTACAGTAAAGTGTCAATGACGTGTTTAAAATATATCCAACCACTGAAATTATACAATATTTTATGTTTCCAGTCTACTTCCCTTTAATATCGTGTTTCTTTGTTTGACCCACGCAAATATTCAATCAAAAAGGTACTTAGGGAACTCAACTTAAAATTCTCCATACATGGGATAGTATAATTGTATCACACTAACACTTAAGTTTTGTATCTATATGAGCCTCCTTGATGTAAGGATCTGTTGGTATTACTGATATGGACAAAATCGGTTAATCCAGTGAACCGGTATATTAGCTGAGATTTGTCATTGATGACTAACACTGACCGATGGAGTGGTGTATCTCAGTAGCAAAGGTGATGGCTTGCAAACAACATGAAAGCAATATCAGAGATAGCTGATCAAGGTTCAACTGGTTCAAGGGAAGATAGACTAAGCCAACCAGTGTGTCATTCAAGAAGATCGGTTTTAAGGTCAGATCTTCAAGTTGGCTATTTTGATGATGACATAGTCACATAAGGTGACTTAGGCAAGAAGGTTTGAGGTCCTATGCAAACTGGAACCTCATTGGAAAACATGAAAAGAGGGTTGATTGAAGTACTACACACCGGTAGCAAAGGATGAAATGGTAGTGAAGAGTGCAGTGGTATACTGGTAGGCTGATGAAGCAGAAGGAAGATAGGTGGCCACCGTAAATCTAGGAGTGGTGATCGGTTACAAAGTTGCGATGGCAAAAGGTGAGTTGTTTAGTTTGTGATAATACCAAACTAAAGGTTAGTGAAGTCAACCTCAGCCATCATGTAGTTAAGCCATGATTTTTTGTGGATTTCCTGGTTCGCATTTAAAAGACTGAATTCGACCCAAAAGTCATTATTTTTGGGGGATGCAATAACATGTTTGGATGAGTAGTTGGTGGAATTGTTGCAGGGAACACAGAGAAAGAGTGAGAAGATTTGAATTTGAAATCTACCAAGATTCGTGATTGCATTGATTAAGGAAATACCTGACGGTGACGACAAAGGGAGTATAAAGTGTTTTGAGTTCATGCAAAACATTTTGATCAAAAAAATTTTGTAAAGTGAAAATCCCATGAGATACGATCCAACGTGCAAAGTGAAGAGTGAGGAAGTGCTAAGTGATTTAGCAGAGCAGAGTGTGTGTGTGAAGTAGACCGACAGAGTGTAGAGCCGAGGATATGAATAGAGAACCGGTGTAGTGTAGAGTAGACACAACCATTGAGTATGAGATTCATTGTGATCTGATCAAGCTATCAATAGCTATTCTAGCAGATCAACTTCCTGTTGCTTTCTAACCATTGGAACTCAAAATCCCTTAATCGGGTCAAGTTTAACAGGTCACTTTGTAAAATCCCTTAATCGGGTGACATCTTAATTAATGATCCTAAGTCCTTTAACAAGGCTACCTCTAACAAGGTAAAAGCTCTAACAGGCCTTAAAGAAAATCCCTTAACCGAGTGACACCTAAAAATGTCTTTGTAATCCCCTAATAGGGATGGCTCCTCACTGAGCGTACTTTAGAAGAGTGCAAATTTTGTGAGTTTCTACTCGCACCGTGGTTTTCTTCCATTTGGGTTTCCACGAGATAATTCTTGGTGTTATTGTGTATCTTTTCATGCATGCATGTTCTCTTGCAATAACTATTTGTATTGACGAATATTAAGTTAGTGCACACTTGAGTAAAAGGGTTTTAATTCTATTAAACTGGTAGATGACTGATTCACCCCCCCCCCCCTCTCAGTCATTGGTAGGCACCAACAATTGCTATCAAAGAATTGGTTCTTAGATTCAGAAGAGCTTAACAACTTAAGGAAATATCCAAGATGATGTGAAAGGAGGGATCTAAGTTATCTAAGGAGAATTACACTTTATGGTGTGTTAGAATGCAGCTCTACCTAAGAACCCTAGCAGATCAATACTGGAATCATGTAAGCATAGAGTATAATGAACGTACTGGGGATCTCATTGCATATCAAATCAAAGAAAGGCAAGACAATCCTACAACTATGCATGTGATTGATAGCACTCTATCTGATAATGAGTATGCTAAGGTTCAAGATCTAAAAATAGCCTATGAGATGTGGAATAACCTAAATATTGTCTATGGAGGAGATCCTCATGTACAAAAGGCTAAGGTGGACAACTTCAGAGGCAAATTTGATGAGATGAGGATGAAAGAAGGAGAAAATATAGAGCAATATAGAAAAAGAATAAAGGATGTAGTAAATTCCATCAGAAGTGCTAGAGGAAAGCTTGAAGAAGATGATGTGGTCAGCAAAATATTGAGAATCTTGCTACCACAATATGCCATAAGGGTTTCTGCAATATAGGAACTCAGATCCTTGGGAATAGTTAGTGTTTCACTTGACTCACTGATCAGTAAGTTAACTACCTTTGAACTAAGCAACTATGATAACAGTATGCCAAAGATTGATGCTACCTTCAAAGCTTCTATGATACCAGAACCAACAAGGAGAAGAAAAGAAAGCAGAAATAGTTCTAGTACAAGAACCAGTGAATCTCATGAATGTGACAACCTATTATCTGAAGAGTAGGAAGAAGATGAGATTGAAGCTCTATTAGCAAGAGGGATACCAAGAGGAAAAGGAAAGTATAAAGGTAAACTTCTGTTGAAGTGTTTCTCTTGCAATATAATAAGTCATATTACATCTAGATGTTCTGACAATGATAGGAAGGATAATTTTAGAAGCTCCAAAGACAAGAGAAAAAAGGAGTGCTATCTTGCAGAAGAAGGAGTTACCGATGAAGAATCAAAAGGTTCTAATGGAGATGGAATTGCATTTGTAGCTGTAAAGGAAGATAACACAGAGGAAAGTGGTATGGCACAGATCTCTAGTTCAAACCGGTGTGGAGACTGGGTAATTGATAGTGGTTGCAGCCACCACATGACCGGTGACAGAAACAAATTCCTTAGCATGGAGGATTGTAATGAAGAAATGGTGAGAGTGGGTAATGATGCTCCTTATGTAGTAAAATGTATGGGATCTATAGCCCTAAATGATAAAACAAATTGGGAAGATGTTTATTGGGTAGAAGGGTTAAAATATAGTATGTTAAGTGTTGCACAACTTAACAATAAGGGTTACCGGTTAGAATTCAATGAAGGAATATGCAAAATAAATGATAAATAAAGAAGTCTGATTGCTACTGGTAAAGAAGTTTGATGGTACTATGAGAATAATGCAACTCTACTTGCCTTAAATATGTTTCATTATTGCTAGCACTAATTAGGCCAAATTAATGATTATTTTTTATGTTGCGATTTCCATTAGACTTCTTGGGTAACATTCTAGAAATCTCTTTCTTTCTTCCCTCAAACCTTTATTTGAAATGTGATGTAGAAGTTAATAAAATAAAATTTAGACACCATTGATTTGCTTGCTTTATATAACTATGTGATATGCCCTCTAGCTTCTCACACATGTATTATGTGAATTTAATATGAATTAATCTGTGGAATTGATATTGGAATGATACCTATTTTAAGTAACATTTGGGGACATGTTATGAGTTTAGTTATAATTTAGAAGACATTTGTTGAACACAATGTACCACTGAAAGGGGGTGAGTTAGTGGTTCCTAAAAACTTTTCTTTTAAAACCAAGCTTGGAGTACCGGTTAACAACCTAAACACTAATGTATTAACATAGCTATGAGAGGAGAGGAGTGGTGAGCGGGAAATTCAAATTTCAAACTTGGGAATGGCAGATTTCATGGGGATGGCAGTCTTTCTGTGGGCAGAGGTGGTAATCAGGTTGGTTTCTAAGCCTCTCAGGGTATTGAAGGGGACAAGGCAACAATCAAATCGGTTGAAGACAAAGATTCCAAAAATGAGGACTCGCATGATAGAGGTAAGGAAAAAAAATGGTCAGCACTTTTTGGAGTGTGGCCACTGGTGAAATATGGGCTTCTAGAAGTTAAAAATATATCTGATCTCCTGACAGGGGTTGTTGCTATCGTTGTTTCGGATAAGCTGGTTGATCTCATTGTGTCTCGTTTAGCTATGACCTTCGTTGGAAGGTTCGCTGGTTTTAGGCCTAACATTGATGTTAGGAATTTTATAAGAAGGAAATGGGTTCTCGAAGGTCAAGTGGATGTGGCGGCTTTACCTAGGGCTTTTTTTTCCTTTGCTTTTAATAACAAAGAAGATATGAATAAAGCTCTATGTGAAGGGCCATGGATGTATGACAAGTCAACCTTGACTTTACAAAAATGGGCTCCTAACCTTTCTCTTGATGACTCCTTTTTTGTGTCAGCGCTTGTGTGGACATGCCTCCCTGGCCTTCCACTAGAGTTCTAGAATGAGGAGGTGTTTAAAGGGATAGCAGGTTCTTTTGGGGAACTTCTCTCAATCGATCCAATGACTGCAACTAAATCAAGGTTGGTTTTTGCTCGTATCTATATTAATGTTAATCAAATGACTGATATGCCTCAATCTATTGAGATTCTATCTAAATTGGGGAAATGGACCCAAGTGATTGAATATGAATCTCTTTCTATTTGTTTGTTTTCACTGTAAAAAGTCTGGTCATTGAGAGAAATCTTGCCCACTCAAGAAGAGTAAGATTGGTAAGAGTGATAGTAGTTTGAAGCAGAAATGGCAAACGAAAGGGAAGAGAGAAGATCCAACTACAAAGTGTGCTCCAGATAAGGAAGTGATTGAGCTGGAAAATGAGGAAAAGAAGGATATGAATAGTAATAATGAAAATTTTGTTTGTGCCTGTTCTAACAATCAAATAGAGAGCAATAAGGAGGAAGAGCAAGGGATAGATGTAAATGCTCATAAATTTGAATTAGAGGACCAAAAGGGAGGGCCTATCATCCAAGATAAAGCTGATGAGAGTTCCAATGATGATGTTTCTACTTCATCTAATTCTAAAGAAAATGGGGGAGACTTCAATGATGTGCAGGACTATAACATTTTGGATTTTGAGCCTTTTTTGTTATTAACCAATGGAAGTCCTAAGCCAATCCAAAGTAAAACTCCACCTAAAAGTTTGGAAATGGTGGCTTTTGAGGGAAATCTTAGGATTCTCAGTACTAAAGAAGGAAAATCAAATAATGGAGGACCCAATGGAGGTATTTCAACTAGAAGCAAGAATAAGAAAGTGGCAGATGTTGGAAGTCACCACAAAAAGCAGGGGATACCTTCTCTAAAAAATCAAAGGGAACAGGAAAGTTGGAAGAACTGTGCTGATGGAACACAGAGTTCCATTGAGTCAGCCTTATCCCCAATTAAAGTATGAAGATAATTTCATGGAATATAAGAGGGCTGAATGCCCCCCATAAGAAGGATATGTTACGTAATAGTATAAGGGATCATAAACTGGATGTTGTTCGTGTTCAGGAAACTAAGATGTGAAAGGATAAAGTGGAAAGGATTATAATATTCCAAAATAATGGAGTTATTGGAACCAATTCAGAGGGTGCCTTTGGAGGAACAATGATTTTTTGGAACCAAAATACCATTATAGGGAAGGAAATCATTTCAGAAGTCAATAGAACCTCAGTTCTACTTGAGCATATTAAGGATAACTTTGTCTGGGTTATCTCTAATGTCTATGTGCCTAACTCTAAAGCTAGGAGATCTAAATATTGGAAGAGCCTTGCTGAAGACAAACTAAATTTTGCTGATAAAAGCTGGTTAATTTTGGGAGATCTCAATACACCTCTTAAAGAGGATGAAAAGATGGGAGGCCTCCCTTTGTAGCTGGAGGGAAGACAAGATCTTATGGATTTTATTAATGATCAAGATCTTATGGATGTGGATCTCCAAGGGATTAATTATACTTGAACCAATCGTAGAACTAGATCTGATCTTATTCAAGTAAGGTTGGCTAGATCCCTGATTTCTCCTAAATGGCTTTCTAAGTATAGTTGCTCTTTGGCATCTATTATTAAGATTTTATCTGATCATTAACCTATCTCTTTTACTGCTAATTCTTTTTCTGCTAAGAGAAATTTCCCTTTTAGATTTGAAAAAGTGGGGTTATCCCACCCATCTTTGGAAGTCTGTGTTGCTAATTGGTGGAATTTTGAGATTGAGGGAATGACTTTATTCAGAATAGCCAAAAAGATTAACATAATAAAGGCCAAAATCAAAATATGGAACAAAGACATATTTGGTGATATCTTTAAAAGAAAAGCCCAAATTAAGACCAACTTTAAGGATGTCCAAGATAAAATCCAAGAGGAAGGGTTTTAAGAGGACTTGAGATCTATTGAAAATGGGTTGTTGTCAAAATACCATACTATTATTTCAAATGAAGAGACTTTTTGGAGACAAACATCAAGAGCCTTGTATTTGAAGGAAGGTGATAAAAGCACCCGGTTTTTCCACTTGACAACTCTAAAGCATAGGGCAGTTAACAAGATTTCCAGGTTATCCTAGAATAGGGGGGTTTTATCGGATGAAAATGATATAAGAAAGGAAGCTTTGGATTTTTTCAGCAATCTTTTGGGAGGGGTGGACAATTTGGATATCAGAAATCAAGACCTTCTTGTGCAGGCTATCCCTCCCATTCTAAATGAGGATGACAACAAAAATCTCTCTTGGATCCCTTCTAATCAAGAAATCAAAAAGGCGGTGTTTTCTTTTCAAGGAGATAAGTCTCCTGGTCTAGATGTATTTCCAATGTTCTTCTTCCAAATCTTCTGGCATATTCTGGAGATGATTATTTGTAATGGAGTCAAATAATTCTTTGGTTCAAGGAGGCTTCTAAAAGAATTGAATGCGACCTTCATCATTCTTATCGAAGGTTTCTAGAGATGACTCTCTCAATAAGTTCAGAACTATTAGCCTTTGTAACTTTGTTTATAAGATTATCTCTAAGGGTCTTACTTCTAGAATGCTGGATATTCTCCCCAGGATTATTTCATCTCAGCAGAACAGTTTTGTCCCTCGTAGATAGATACTCGGTTCTATTATTTTAGTTCATGAAAATATTCACTCTTTAACTATCGCTAAAAATCAGAGTAAGTTGGATATGTATAAAGCCTATGATAGAGTGAATTGGAAATTCCTCTTCAGAATTATGAAAGCTTTTGGGTTTGGGGATAAAGTGATTCAGCTTTGCTCCTAGTTTACCGAAACTTCCTCCTCTGCAGTTATTGTTAATGGATCCCCTTCCAGTTTCTTCAAAATTTCTAGAGGTCTAAGAGAGGGGGATCCAATCTCCCCTATCTTGTTCACTATTTTAGCTGAAATCTTGGGTAGATATATAATAAAAAATGTGGAAGATGGAAAACTCAAAGGCTTTAAACCTTCATCTTCCAACTTAACCTATAGTCACGAACAATTTGTTGATGATTCAATTACTATGGGGGAAGCTACTATTAGGGAAGCAAGAAATATGAAGAATATTATGGACACCTATGAAACTACTTCTGGCCAAAAAATTAATTGAGATAAGAGCTCTTTGTTCTTCATCAACACCCTTGTTGAAAGACAAATAAGGATTGAAAGAGTCCTTGGATGTAAAATTGCTCAGTTTCCTTCAACCTATTTGGGGCTCCCTCTTTGTTTAAAGCCTCCAGAGAATTTTTGGATGAAGCTGGTTGATAGATTCAATTCTAAATTGGCCGGGTGGAAAGGAGCTATCCTTAGTCAAGTGTGTAAGGTTACGCTGCTTAAAGCTACTCTTCAAAATTTGCCTATTTATGCCCTCAACCTGTTTAAAATCCCCAAAATTTTTGCAGAGGCAATTGAAAGAATTCAAAAAAAAATCCTTTGGTCAGGAGTGGAAGACAATAATAGAATACCCCTGATTGCTTGGAACAAAATTGTACTCCTAAGGCTTTTGGGGGGTTGGGTTTAAGGAATATTATTTCTATTAATAATGCCTTGTTAGCTAAACAAATTTAGAGAATGAAAGGGGAGGATAGAGAATGGAATTTAATTTGGAAAAAGAAATATCTTTATATGCAACCATCTGAGGAAGAATTTCTAGAAAACTCCTTTTCTATTACAGGCTCAGCAATTTGGAATGCAGTTCAAATGGCTAAAAATTGGGCTACTGCTACAAGAATGTGGAAATTGGGGAATGGAAGAATTATTAGATTTTGGGAAGACAGATGCCTTTTGGATAAACCTCTGGAGGATATGCCTATCCTTAAGGAATGGAAAGATTGGTTCAAAAATAGGTATGGTGGCTTTGTTAGAGACTATTGGAGAAACGGGAAGTGGATTGAGTTCAGCCAGCAATGTCCGGAATTAAAGTTTCTAGAGATTTTGCTTTCTTCCAAAAATTTTAGAGACTTTGAGGAGGACAAGTTGATTTGGAGGGAGACTTTGGATGGGAATTTCTCCTTGTCTTCGGTGGTGGCTATTCACAACAAAGCTTTGGAAGAGATTCCTTTGTGGGCTAAAGTGTGGATAAAGAAGTTGATACCCAAAATCAATATCTTCTTTTGGATTTTTATCCAAAACAAGGTGCTAACTCTTGACAACTTCCAAAAGCATGGATTTGTTTTTCCTAACATGTGTTCTCTTTGTTGCAAGGAAGAGGAGTTTTCTTGTCACATCCTCTACTAGTGCACTTTTAGTCAGGAAATCTGGAATATTATTTTTAGTAGGTGGAAGCTGAGCTGGGTTTTCCCAAACTCTCTGGGGGAGTTCTGGCAGCAATGGTATTGTCCTAACTCCAAATCTAAGAATGTTGAGCTGTGGAAACTTACTCTCCCCAATGTGATGGAATATCTGGAAGAAGCGCAACAATAGGATTTTTAGTGATAAAAGTGCTAACCCTGAAGTTGTAGTGGATAAAATCTATAGAGGGATATTTGAATGTTTAAATGGAATTGGTCATGGTTTAGCTGCTAAAGAGGACTTTAATGACAGATGGAATCTCTCTAATATCAAATCTAGTAAGGATAAGGGTAGGGATGGTCTTGTTTGGTGCTTTCTGTCTCAAGGATGGATAAAGGCTAACTTTGATGGGGCATCTAAGGGGAACCAGAGTAAAGCTGGTTATGGTGGCATTGTCAGGAATTTTGCTAGAAGTTGCCTAGTGGTAGTTGTTGGCCTTTTGGGTAATCAAATTAGTCATTATGTAGAGGCCTTTGCAGCTTTGAATACTTTTATTATTGCAAAAAATATAAATCATGATAACTTATGGCTGGAGGGAGACTCTCTAAACATTATTAAGTGCCTGAAGGGAGAAAATGAGTCATCTTGGTCTATAAAAAATATAGTTTTTAAAGCTAGAGAAATTATAGCTAGCTTTAAACTTATTATAATTGAACACGCCTTTAGAGAAAAAAATTTGGTTGTGGATGGTCTAGCAAACCTAGGCATAATTTCTGAAGCTCAAAGTATTTGGTATGGGGAAGGTAATATTAATTTTAATATTAAAGATCTTATAAGAAAGGACAGATTCATGGGGAAAGATGGATCCCACAATTAATCATGAGAGTTTTAATGAGTAATCTTCACATTAATAGAAAGTTAATGATGATTCAGCAGAATCATGGAATCCTAATCAAAGCTATTAATCTTCCGCACACTTTGTGGGTTAGCATTTTCAAAATTTCGAGAGTCTTTTGAAGGAAGCACTGAAATTGCAGAAGAACAGACTTGGTATAACGAATTTGAAAATGGGGGGAGATCTAAGGAGAGAGGAACCATATAACATTTCCAGATGGAAGGACATGCCAAAGGTATGGACTAAGCTGGAAATAGGGTTTATGATGAATTTCATGGAGAAGCTGGTTGATTATGACAAAGGCAGAGTCAACCTAGCAGTCACCAAAGTCACGAAAAACTGAATTTAAGGGTTCATTCAAAATTCATGGTGTGAGGTTTAAGCTGGATGCGGACCTCATAGCGATGGTAATAGGTATGCCCCACTCAGGTCTTAATTTTTTTTGAGACTTGAAAGTTTCTAATAATGCAATTAAGCATTTTCTGCGCAAAGAGAAGGAGAGGGCAAAAATTGGTAAAGCTACTAGAGGGTATTATGATGCTTCCAACATTAAGAAAATATGGGGTTGTGTGTTGAATGCTATCATGGAATACATTACTGTAGAGAGCCATTTCACTAGGGTCCACACATACCATTTTGTGTTGTTAAATCATTTCAGGCATGAGAAGAGGATTTCCTTGCCCTACTGCCTCTTCAAGTCTTTGTCAAGGTCACTTAACAAGCATAGCACAAACCCTTCGACTTCGATGCTTCATTATGGCCTCATTTTACTTATTTATGAGCACTACAAAATTATCGCTATCTTGCAAAATAAGAGATTGTTTGTGTCTCCAGGGAAAGGTAAGAGGAAGATAGAGGAAGGTGGGCCTAGCAAGGAAGAGATGACTCAGAGCAAAAAGAGCAAAAAAGCTATAGGGTTGAAAATTCAAGAGGACAAGGATAATCAAAAGGAGACAGAGATTGACTTAGAGGATATTGGAAAAGATGGTAGTGAGATGGAAATGAATGAATCCGAAGGAGAGGAAACCTAGAAAGAAGAGGAAGTGGGGGAAGAGGAAGGAGGAGATGAGGACGTTTCTAATCAAGATAGTCCTACCCACAGTGTTAGTTTAGGCACTATCAATAGCCAACCAATGGAGGAGCAAGAATATAAGATTAATGAGGAGAAAGAAATGGATATTGAGCACGAGAATAAGAAAATTGAGCAGAAGATGGACAAGGAGAATCCAAGCAAGGATAAGGATTATGCTGGAGAAGGGTTAATTCTGGATAATCTCAAAAATCTCTCTGAGGCTAGAATGGGTTTTGACAGGTGGGCTTATGAAGGAATCAAGAACCTGGAAGAAAATGGGAAGTAGTGGGAAGAAAAAAGGAAGAGAAATGACAGGGACTAGAAGTAGTGGAAGAAGGATATGGAGGAAAAAGAAAAGAAGTTGGAAGCTCAGATTGGTAACCTGGAGGAAGGAAAAACTGCTATGAAAAACTTATTTTTTATTATTCCAGATATCCTTTCCTCTATTACTAAGAACTTAGAGGAAATCTCCAAGGTCCTTGAGGGTTCCAGCATTCCCAAACCTGTCGTGGATCTTGATATTGATGAGGATACTATTGAGACAGGGACTATGGAAAGTGCACCTGGTGGCACGACAAAGAGAACAAGGGTGAGCATGAAGAAAGTTATTGTGGCCTCTACTAAGAAAATCCCTAATCTTAGGGATAATATTAAAGAATTGCATGGGATTAGTGGAAATCTGGCTAATGCCCTGAAAAATATTAAGTAGTTTGTTTTCTATCTTTTGTCTATTTTGGCTAGTTGTTGTTTGTTCTATGGGGCTTTTTTGTTGGATATTGCCCGTTTCTATGCTGATTTTTTAGCTATTTGTTTCTTCTTGTTTCTTAATGCTCTATTTTCTTAAAGATCTTTTGTAAAGGGTTTCGGGGTCCCTTCAAAACCTGCTTTTACCATAATAAAAAACAACCTAAACACTAAACAATCAAACTGGAAAGATAAAAGTGGATATCGAAAGAGAAAAACACATAAATGCATAACCCACAACACCAGATGTATGAGGAAAACCCAACATGGGAAAAACCTTGCTGAGAAATGTTGTTGGAGTCTACTGCTCCAATCCAGCCTCACAATGAAACAATAGATTACAATGATTTAGGGCACAAACCCAAGGAGCACCAACTCGGTGTAATAAAATGAAATACAATTTTAATGAAATGATAGCACCTAGTTGCAAATGAGTTCTACAACACCTGGTCAATGGATGTCTATCAGTTATCGACTTTCTTTGCTTCACCAGTCCTTCTTTTGTCGATTATCAGATTGCTCTCTCTGATCTCTTACCGGATGCGCTCTACCTCTCTTCTCTTTCTCAGAAAATCACCCTACACAGTATCACACTTGGATGCCTTCCTAACCTTTAAATACCTACTGGTATGCTTGAATGTTAAGACTATAATAGTTCATCAGTTACTTTGTCTCTACTAATTAGAACCTCTCACTAGTTCAGCCTGCTAATCCACACTTTAACTCTTTGTGAAATAAATCTTAGGAAAATAGTTTCTCTTCTTGATCAGGCTCTCTTCTTCCTCTCAATTTTTATTGAGCATCAATCAATTCCAGTCTCGAGTTGACATATTTATCTGTGAGGGTTCCTGCTAAAAACAACATTCAAATGGTGGTGTGTTATGGTTTTTCGTCACCAACTCGATCAGTATTAGATCTGATCTGATTTGCTTTTCTAGACTGGTGATCTGCATCACATCAAACAACACCACCATCTCCTCTCTTTTCAATGTGCATTTTCTATTTTTGGATGTCTACGACATACTTTTCTATGATGCCCTGTTAATTGCCATTAATGGCTCGACTATTTCCTTCAATCAATGAGTACAAGGATTAGATCATCCTACAAGGTTATTTCAATCACCTTGCCACTATGTCTTCCTCAAGCCACAACATCCTACCATCATCCCATGATTTATGGGTTCTTCATTAAGGATGACTTGCTCGTTAGACTACTACGTTGATGAATTCTTCACCAACCTCTACATGCTCACCACCTAGTGTCCACCTGTCATCCTTGTTGACATCCACCTCTACTCAGACTGTAGAGTTAGTTTGACATCCTTCACCGACCAAGACTCACTACCAGTTCAACACACCTTTCCGGTATAACCTAACTTCACCGATGGACCTTCATACCTGCAGACCTCTTCTTTGTTGGTGGATTAACTTGGCCTTCCATCAAACATGTTGGTCCAACCACTGAATTAATTTAGCGATTGCATTATTCTTCTCTTTGTCTATCGGTGGTCACATCCCTCTATTCTTCTTTTCTTCTTTGCTTGCTTTCCGGTGGTCATGCTTTACCGATAGATGTTTCACTTCATGTGTACTGGTAACATACCTTTACTATCTACCTACACACTCCATCCTTCATACCGGTTGACATCATTACTTACGTCACCCATATTGATAACCACTACCTACTCATCAGTGACCATTCCATACCGGTTGACATCAATGACAACATAATACCAACAATACCCCCTTTGGCATTGATGTCAACATGCTTGGATGTCAATGCACTTTGTTCCTTCATCCGGTCCACTTTACCATTCTTCCCCTTTGACAACAATGACAAAGGGTCGGGGAATTCTTCCATCTAATTCATTCTCCAATGGTTATCCAGTGTATTCTCCCCCTTTGACCACAATCCGCTCAACCAACAACATATAATAATCAAATGTTATTGTACTATGAGTGTTGCCAAGCAAGAAAGTAGATACTCATAATCATGAAATTCGCTTGGGTATTCCTACACCAATTTCCTTCTTCTACACTATGTGCTTCTAATAGACCCAAAAGTTCAAGCATTGCAACACTACATCATGAACACTTGATCTCCCCCTGTGCCAACACATGTTCCAAGAGAAAAAAGAGAATTTTACAATGAACTCCCCTTGAACCATAGATCTCCTCCCAAACTTAAGTGGATGAGGTAAGTGACACAACTCCCAAATTGTGTCTTAAGTACTCAAAAGTGCTTACTGGTAATGTTTAAGGAAGATATATGCCACTTGTTCTCCTATAGGGACATATTCCATCACTACTTCTTGTCCTTCAACCTTCTCTCTAAGAAAATGATACTTGATAGCTATATGCTTTGTCCTTGAATGCATCACTGGGTTCTTTGATATGTTGATGGCACTTAAATTGTCACTCTAGATGGAAATAGGATCAGAGATATCCACTTGTATTTATTTGAGGGTCTCCTTCATCCAAAGCACCTGAGAACAACATGTGGTAGCAACAATGTATTTTTCTTCAGAAGTGGATAAGGTGATTGAATCCTGCTTCTTGCTATGCCATGAGACCAACCAGTCACCTAGGAAGAATGGACACCACTTTTTCTCTTCTAGTCATGAATGCAACTTTCCCAATCAACATAAGTATATACTTCCAAGATGAATTCCCCTTATTTAGGGTACCATAATCCATAATTGAGTGTGACTTGCAGGTACCTAAACATTCTTCTTATTGCATTCATATGTGACTGCTTAGGTGTCGCTTGAAATCTAGCCACCATACACACTGCTTGTAATATATCTGGTCTAGAAGCAGTAAGATACAATAAACTGCCTATCATGGATCTATATAATGTCTAATCCACTACCGGTGAATCATCATTCTTGCCTAGTTTTCTTTTGGTCACCATGGGGGTACTCACCGGTTTTCAGTTCTCCATTTGATACTTCTTTAGAATGTCCTTTGCATACTTGGCTTGTGAGATGAAGAATCCCTTATCTAGTTGTGATATCTGCAAACCAAGAAAGTATGTCAACTCTCTATGCATTGAGATCTCAAAATCTAACTACATCTGATACACAAAATCTTTGCAAAGAGTGTCCTTTTTGCCTCCAAAAATGATGTCATCTACATACATAACCACAATGATTATGTGGTTTCCATCTACCTTGATGTATAGATTGTTGTCAGCACCCCCCTTTTTGAATCCTTGCTCCTTTAGGTAGTTATCTAGCCTTGAATACCATTCCCTAAGAGCTTGCTTTAAACCATATAGGTCTTTCTTCAATCGACACACAAAGATTGCATCATCATGTAACATAAACCCTTATGGTTTCTCCATGTACACTTCTTCCAAAATTCCATTGAGGACGGCAGATTTAAAATCCATTTGATATATTGTATAGCCCTTATAGGCTGAAAAAGATAGAAACATCCTAATTGATTCTAGTCTAGCTATTGATGCAAATTTTTCTTCAAAATCAATGCCCTCTATTTGAGAGTAACCCTTGCACACAAGCCTACCTTCATGCCTAACAATTTTACCATCTTCATTCATCTTGTTTTGGTAGATCCATTTGGCGCCAATGATATTCTTGTCTTCCAGTCTAGGGACTAAATCCCAAGTCTTGTTCTTCTCAATCTGTTGCAACTCTTCTTTCATGGCATCCATCTATTTCTGACTTTTGTTGGCCTCATTGAATGTCTTAGATTCCACTTCAGTCATGAGGCAAAAGTTTACTTGTTCATCATTTTGGGCAAGTCTTCTTCTAGTCTGCACACCATCACTCTTATTACCTAAAATTTTCTCTTTCGGGTGGTTTTTTCTACACATACCGGTTAGGGACCTTATTGGATGCTTCTTCTAGTTCATTGTCTAGCTGAGTTTCTTCACCTTCATAACCAAAATCATCATACCAGTTCACCTATGCTTGTCTTACTTTATGCATATCCTCATCAACTATTACATGCATACTTTCAATGATTGTTCTAATTATTTTGTTGTAGCATTTGTAGGCCTTACTATTAGTTTAATAACCAAGGAAGATCCCTTCATCACTCCTGGAGTCAAAACTACCTAAAACATCAATGTCTCTCTTGATAAAACATTTGCTTCCAAATACCTTGAAGCACTTGAGTGATGGTTTCCAGTCATACCACAACTCATAAGGTGTCATTTTGTTGTTTGTTCTTAGTTGAACTAAGTTCAAGGTATATGCAGCAGTATGAACCGCTTCCTTCCAATACATGTGGGACAAACTTACCTCATTTAACATGGTTCTAGCCATCTCCTTGATTGTCTCATCTTCCTTTTTACCACACCATTTTTTTGTGGCGTCTTGGGGGATGAGTATTGCCTTCTGATTCCATGTTTTTCACAATAATCCTCAAACTCATTTGATGTGAACTCTCCACCCCTTGTACCCACTTTCCTTCTTTACCTTCTTCCTAGAGATCTTGAATCTGTCAAATGCTTGTGATTTATCTTGAAAGAAAGTGACCCATGTCATTCTTGAATAGTCATAAATCAAGAGCATAACATATCTTTTACCGGCAAGAGCTCTTGTTCTAGTCAAACCACACAAATCTGTATGTACAAGTTCAAGTGGTCTTGAGGTGTTGTGTTCTTTTGTCTTGAAGCTCACTTTATTCTACTTCCCTTTCACACATTCATATAAAATGTTCTTACTGGTTTGATAATTGGTGGTATATTTCTTGCATACCCCTTTTTTATTATTGCAACTAGATTATCAAAATTTATGTGGCCTAATCTTCTATGCCACAACCAGGTTTCATCCACTTGTCCCAACATGCATTGGGATTTAAAAAATTCTTTCAGATTGTATGCATTTCCATTTGTTCTCTTACCTTCTACTACAACCTGACCGATACTCTCCTTCTTTATTTGGTAACCGGTAGAATCAAAGGTGAATTTATAACCTCTGTCACACATTTGACCTACACTTAGCAAATTGTACTTCAAGCCTTCCACATAATATACATCATGTGCTTTTAGTTTTCCATCAATATTTAGAGTGCCTTTTCCCTTTATCTTGATAGATGAGTTGTCTCCAAACCTCACTGAGCCACCATTCCAATCTTCAAGTTTGATAAATTTATTTTTATCACCAGTCATGTGGTTGGAACAACCACTGTCTACAACCCAAAAGTTTCTTGTTTCTGCATGTAGGGCGGTCTGCACTATCAGACTTGATTCTGCTTTGTCCTTTTCTTTCTCAACCCAAACCAGTTGAATTTGCTTCTTCTTGTCAATGGTAATTTTGTGCTCTAGTTTGGCTACTGGTTCCTGATCAGGAGTTGTCCTCTATTGCTTAATTTTCTAGTTCTTACAAAGCTTTGCAACATGCCCAAGCTCTTGACAGTTATAGCATTTCACATTTATATTGAGAGATGAATCTTTAAAACTATTTTAGGATACTAGTTTACTCTTCCTACATTCAAAACTCCTATGACCAAATCCATAGCACTGATAAAAAACAATATTTATATCCCAGAGTCAATTAAATGGATTTCTACTTTCATAATTTGGGAGTGGAGTTTTAAATGCTAGATGAGATTCATTTGTTTTATGATCATCCACTATGATAGTTCCATTATCAATTAAGTCTTGAATAAGGTGCTTTAATCTTTGACAATCATTGGTTTGATGTCCTTTGTTTCAATGATAGTTGCAAAAATGATTTTCATTCCACCAACTCAGTTTGATTTGAGGCTCATAGTTTCTTGCTTCTAGAAAGGTAATCAATCTATTCAAAAGAAGACTCTACAAGTATTCCTTCCCTTTGTAATCTTCACACACTCTACTGATATGAACACCATTACTGGTTTCCTTCCTTTTCTCTGGTATCACCTTCTTCACACAATCACTTAGAATTTTCTTTCTAATTTTTCTGACTGCACAATCCTCACCCTACTTTACACTCTATCATCCCAAAATCAAGGTCTCAAGTTGGCATATTTAAAACTTGAGCCTTCCCACCAAAACCAAATTCAAACTTAGGGTGGTTAGCATTTCTTCTCAGCTACCAAATTTTTCTTCAATCCAATCCAATATTCTTTGGATTGATTACTTGCATCGAGGAACTGAATCTATGCATGTTTTTTTTAATTTTTCTAATATATGTTTTCTAAAAATAGCAAACCTAACCCTGTTCTACGACCTTGATTTTTGTCAACCATATTTAAGATCTAACTGCTTCTTGCCCGAGGTCATCCTATAATTTAGTTCATGCTTTGATCATGATGCCAACAACTCTTTGATCTTCCTCTGTCGTTCATTTTCATCGAATCGCAAAAGCTTATGATTTTCAATCTGCAAATCAAGGGGGCTTCATTAAATGCTTACCTATCCCTGCAACTACCTTTCTTCGACTATGCAAACTCACGACATCTACCTTCTTTCCACCTAGCATACACATAATAGGATGGGCAACATACGACCCACTCACCGACATAGGGTCAATTCATACTTGTTCATCCAGAGAATCCTTCTACTAGTACATACCCTTACCGGTAAGTCCAACCTACTAAATATTTTATCTTATCGACAACACAACACATCCGCAACTCACCTTATCCTCTATTATACTATTTCATTATGATCTTGTTAACATTCTTCCTCTTCATAACAAACTATTTTCCAACCTTCATATATATCCAATTCATGTCTTATCGATATTTACTTCACATGCCAACACACTATTGGCATTATGAGAACTGGTATGTGGACATAATGACATTGTATGTTGTCATTGATGTCAATATGTTGCAAAATTGTAAACTAGCATATGAGAGAACCGGTATAACATTGTGAACTGGCACTTGTGCCAAAGTGAAGTGATGTGCTTGTTTAAAGGTGAACCGACATATGGTTATGGAACCGACACATGGAAACATTGAATGACTACTGGTTCGTAGTCTCAACCTTAGGGTTTTCGGTTGAAGTGCTTCAAGCCTGTGTGGCTAAACCAGTGACTTTGTGCAATGAGTTAGCATGACATCAAGAAGATGATCGTGTTGCCATGTAAACCTTGGGTGTAGAAAAAAGATCTTGCATTTCTACCTCAGGAATATGAGAAGACTATAAAATAGTGATAACGTGTGATGGGTTATCAGCCGCCATGGAAACAGTGGAAAGAAGATCTTGCCTATCTACCTCAAGAAAATGAGAAGACTGTAAAACGGTAGAAAATGAATGATGGAGATTAACAAAGTATGCTCAACGGTCAAGATTCAACCGTCTGAATTCCTTAGCCTATTAGGTTTCGGGTTTAGGGTTTATGGTTTCGACCTAACTATTTTATATAAGGTCGATGTTGTGACTTTTTCTAAGTTGTTGGCAAAATTTGTATGTGTGTATCCAAGGAAAGTGATACGTGATTCTTGCCAGACCAAAAGGAGAGAAGAGATACCTGCAAAGAGAATGTGTAGAAGGTGAAGAGGAGCCAAAACAGATCTACATTAGCATTGAGTGCTATTACCAGATCATTGTAATTCCTATTGATCTTTAACCACTTCAACAGTTGTGAAATCCCTTAATAGGGTGGCCTTAACCGACTTGATACAAATCCCTTAACAGGGTAACACTAAGTTATTGAGTTCTGGGAAGCTATAGATCTCTGGAGATCCTTTAGCTATTGAGTTCTTTAAATCCTCTAACAAGGTAACCCTAACCAGGTTTAACCCTTAACTGGGTATTGTAGCCATCCCTTAACCAGGTGATCCCTAACAGGATCGGTTCCTAACAGAACCTATTGTATCTATCTTTAACAGGACAAGGCTCCTAACAGAGCGGACTTTTAAAGAGTTCAATAACAAATTTGTGGGTATTCATCCCCACCATGGTTTTTCCCAGTTGGGTTTCCACGTGAAAAATATGTGTGTCATGTGTGATGCTTTGTTATTACCTGTTAAGCATATGATGGTTCTATATTTTATGCCTATCAATAAAACATGATTGAACTAGCTATTGTGAAGATATGATGATAGATTACCTATTCATACATAAGGGTGAAATGGTAGTGTGGCTCTGAGGTGAGTGGAAAGCTCAGTGAGTAACTAGTTAATGATTATTTTATTTGTTCTGAGTTTTACCGGTTGCACTCTGTTTCAAACCAGTTTCACTATTTGCTAGTCATTTGGAGTGATTGCTGCTAAACCTGATTAGGTCTATATTTTTTTCAATACTAGTTCACCCCCCCCTCTCAGTACTGGTTTGGTACTATTTATTCATCATTGAGTTATCAATTGGTATCAGAGTGTCCTCTAGGTCCTCTGTGTTGTAAGCTTAACTGCTTGAGGTAAAGATCCCAGTCAAATGATGAAGAGGGAATGTCCAAAGTTCAATAGGGAAAATTTTAGTATATGGAAAGATAGGATGAAGATATTCATCAGAAGCATGGGTGCTTAACATTGGAGTTATGTTGAGAATGTCTATGTTGTCCCTACCGGTACTCTCACCGATGACCAGAAGAGAGAGATACAAGAAAATGGGCAAGTCATGGAAGCCCTTATTAGTAGTCTATCTGACATTGAGTTTATTGATGTTCAAGACAAGGTAAATCTCAAAGAGGTATGGGATGCTCTTGAAAATATCTATGGTGGTGATGAACATGTAAAACAGGCTAAGGAAGAAAGTCTGAGAGGGAAGTTTGAAGATATGCAAATGGTTGAAGGTGAGACCATTCAGCAGTATGGAATAAGAATCAAAACAGTTGTTGGAGAAATCAAGAGTGCAGGTGGTAAGATAGAAGATTCCACTATGGTAAGAAAAGTCCTAAGATCTTTATTTCTGATCTATGCAATAAGGGTTGCTGCTATTCAGGAGCTGAGATCAATAGACAAAACCAAGGTATCCTTGGACTCCATCATAGCCAAATTGACAGCCTATGAGCTAAATAGTTTTGATGGCAGTGTTCAAAAGACTGATTCAGCATTTAAAGCCTGTATCATACCATCCAGAAAAGGAAAAGAAGCTAGCACTAGTGGTGAACCTAGACAGAGCAGAGAAATGGATGATGAGGAGATTTTGATGGCATTTGAAGCTTTCCTTGCTAGGAAGCTTCCTAAAGGAACAGGTAAATAAAAAGGTAAGCTACCTTTGAAATGTTTTTCTTGTAATCGGATAGGACATATTGCTATAAACTATCCTAATGGCGATATCAAGGACAAATCAAAAAGGTTTAGGAAATTCAAAGGAGGAAACTGGAGAAACTGTTTTGTGGCAGTTGATGAAGGTGTCATAGATGAGGAATCAGAAGAAGAAGAGAATGAAGACATTGTGTTTGTTACTGTAAAGGAAGATGTGGCAGACAAGAAGGCTCTTGTCTCTCGATTTGATAATTCCAATGAGTGGATCATTGATAGTGGTTGTTCTCACCATATGACTGGTGACCGGAGCAAGTTTCTATCCTTGGAGGAGTATGATGGTGGTGTGGTTCACTTTGGCAATGATGCACCATGCATGGTAAAAGGAAGAGGGTCCATCTCTTTGATTGGAAAGAGTAGTGCTGACAATGTGTACTAGGTTGATGTTCTCAAACACAACCTTCTAAGTGTTGCCTAGCTGAATGATAGTGGCCTCACTCTAGAATTCAAGAATGGAGTCTGCAGAATCAAAGGAAAAGATGGTGAATTGGTGGCCACCAACATGCAAACCAAAGGTAACCTATTTCATCTGAATGCAAATATAAGTACATGTCTTATGGGTAAATTTGATGATAGCTAGATATGGCATAGGAGACTCTGCCATGTAAACTTTGATAACATTGTGAAGGCTAGTAAGATCAAGGTAGCTAGAGGGTTGCCGGTGCTAAGCAAACTGGATAATATCTTGTGCAAAGAGTGTCAATTAGGGAAAATGTCTTCCTCAACCTTTAAAGGTAAATCTTTCACTACTTACAACTTGCTTGATCTTGTGCATACTGATTTGTGTGGTCCTATGAAAACTAGAAGTGTGCAGGGTGATAGGTACTTCATGATTCTCACTGATGAATGCTCAAGAATGATGTGGGTCACATTCTTAAAAGACAAGTCTGAAGTCTTTGTGAAGTTCAAAGCTTTCAGAGCATTAGTGGAGAAGGAAAGTAGTAAAAGGATTAATTGTCTCAAAACTGATCAAGGAGGGGAATTCACTTCCAATGAATTCAACAAGTATTGTGAAGAATTTGGCATCAAGAGGCAACTGTGTGCCCCCTGGACTCCATAGCAGAATGGCCTAGTAGAAAGGAATAATTGGACTGTGGTTGAAGGAGCTAGAACCATGTTGATTCAAGGAAAGGTAGCTCACACCTTTTAGAGAGACGCAGTGAGCACTACAATCTACACAATGAACTGGGTACTCATCAAGAAGAGTAAGGACAAAACTCCTTATGAGTATTGGACCAGTAAGACACCTGTGGTTAGCTACTTTAGGGTATTTGGTAGCAAATGTTACATCAAGAGGAGTGAACATCAGGGCAAATTTGAAGCTAATTTCGATGAGGGAATATTCCTAGGATATTCCACCAAGAGTAAAGCTCTCAAGTGTTACAACAATAGGACTTAGAGAATTATGGAAAGTATCAATGTAAGAGTTGATGAATCTTCTAAAAATGCTGAGGAAACTGATAGTGAGAAAGCTGTAAATGAACCGGTTACAACCTTCTAGGAACCGATTGTCAGTCAACCAAGTACTAGTAACAGTGTTCCTGAACCAGTGAATGCTGATACTGATGAAGATGAGGATGAAGAGGAAAAGAAAGAAGAACCAGTCAAGACTATTCCTCGGTATGTCAAGCTAAATCATGATCCTAAGTAGATCATAGGAGATAAGGATGCAGGAATCCTTACAAGAAGAAAGATTAGAGAAAACTCATGCTTGATCTCTGAATGTGAGCCTAAGTCATTCAAAGAGGCTCATAAAGATGAAGACTGGATCAACGCAATGGAAGTGGAACTTGACCAGATAGAGAAAAATGGTACATGGTCCTTGGTACCCAGACCAGAACATAAAAATGTCATTGGCACCAAATGGGTGTTCAGAAACAAGCTGAATGAGGATGGCATAGTGATTAGGAACAAAGCCAGATTGGTGTGCAAAGGATATGCTCAAGAAGAAGGAGAAGACTATGGAGAAACCTTTGCTGCTCTAGCCAGATTGGAAGGAGTTCGTATGCTTCTTGCATATGCAGCTTTTAAAGGCTTCAAAGTATACCAGATGCATGTAAAATCTGTATTCCTAAATGGTGTACTTGAAGAGGAGGTGTATATTGAGCAACCAGATGGGTTTTCCCTATCTGAAGATAGTGACATGGTATGTAGGCTACACAAAGCCTTATATGGTCTAAAGAAAGCACCTAGGGCATGGTATGAATGTCTACATTCCCATCTTGTGAAGATTGGATTTGAGAGAACAAGTGAAGATAGCAACATCTACTTGAAATCTAAAGGAGATCAGATCCTGATATGTGAAGTTTTTGTTGATGACATTATCTTTGGCAGAGATGACAAGATGAGTCATGAGTTTGTTGATGAGATGAAGGAAGATTTTGAGATATCACTTATAGTGGAGATTAAATTCTTCATTGGACTGCAGATCCAGTAGATGAAAGATGGAATCTTTATCACTCAGTCCAAATATGTCAAAGAGGTGCTAAAGACCTTTGGCATGGAAGATAGAAAATTGGTTGGTACACCGATGGTGACTAGTTGTAAACTATCCAAAGAGGATGACTCAACATTGGTTGATGAGAAGGAATACCGATCAATGACTGGTAAATTACATTATGTAGTGCATAACAGACCGGATATTGCACATGTAGTTGGCATTACTGCAAGGTTCTAGAAAAGTCCAAGAGAATCCCACTTGGTTGCAATCAAGCGGATTCTTAGGTATCTAAAGGGAACAGTTGACTATGGATTGTGGTACCCATACAACAATGATTTCAAACTGAAAGTATTCACAAATGCTGATTGGGCAGGTAATGTGGATGATCAGAAAAGCACAACCGATGGTGCATTCTTTCTCGGTGGTAGACTAGTCTCATGGATGAGTAAGAAGCAGAGTTGTATCTCTTAGTCTACAGCGGAAGTAGAGTATGTTGCAGCATTCATGAACTGCACTCAGACAATCTGGATGAAGCATGTATTAGATGGCTTCAAAATCCTTGTATCTGAACTAGTAAGTATATTATTTGATAACATAAGTGCTATCAATATTTCAAAGAATCTGGTTTTACATTCTAGAACCAAGCACTTTGAGCTTAAGTATCATTTCTTAAGGGAAAAGGTTTAGAACAAAGAGATTGGACTGGAGCATGTGTCCAGTAAGGAGCAGTTAGCAGACATATTCACCAAGCCTCTCCCAAAGACTACATTTATACACTTAATAGGTGAATTAGGGGTTTTGCCCCTTCAGGAGGTGAACTAAAGGTATATGCTCCACATTAGTCATGTATTGCACAGTCAAATCTTTCTTCAGGATTAATGTGTTGAAGGATGCTACTCCTCAAGGGGAGCAACACAATGGAATAAGGAAGTTTGTGCCTCCACTTTGGCATTATTGTCAAAGGGGGAGAAGATGCAAAGCAGAGTAGATATCTACAGAAATTGGGGGAGAAGATGTGGAGCAGAGAGATATCTTTGTCTATTGGCATCAATGCCAAAGGGGAAGATTGTTGGCATTATGAGAACCGGTATGTGGACATAATGACATTGTATGTTGTCATTGATGTCAATATGTTGCAAAATTGTAAACCGACATATGAGAGAATCAGTATAACATTGTGAACTAACACTTGTGCCAAAGTGAAGTGATGTGCTTGTTTAAAGGTGAACTGGCATATGGTTATGGAACCGGCACATGGAAGCATTGAATGACTACCAGTTCGTAGTCTTAACCTTAGGGTTTCTGGTTGAAGTGCTTCAAACCTGTGTGGCTCAACCAATGACTTTGTGCAATGAGTTAGCATGACATCAAGAAGATGATCGTGTTGCCACGTAAACCTTGGGTGTAGAAAGAAGATCTTGCATATCTACCTCGGGAATATGAGAAGACTATAAAATGATGATAACGTGTGATGGGTTATCAGTCGCCATGGAAACAGTGGAAAGAATATATTGCCTATCTACCTCAGGAAAATGAGAAGACTGCAAAATGATAGAAAATGAATGATGGAGATTAACGAAGTATGCTCAACGGTCAGGATTGAACCATCTGAATTCCTTAGCCTATTAGGTTTAGGGTTTAGGGTTTATGCTTTCGACCTAACTATTTTCTAGAAGGTCAATGTTGTGACTTTTTCTAAGTTGTTGGGAAAAGTTATATGTGTGTATCCAAGGAAAGTGATACGTGATTCTTGCCAGACCAAAAGGAGAGAAGAGATACCTGCAAAGTGAATGTGCAGAAGGTGAAGAGGAGCCAAAACGGATCTGTATTAGCATTGAGTGCTATTACCAGATCATTGTAGTTCCTATTGATCTTTAACCACTTCAACAGTTGTGAAATCCATTAACAAGGTAGCCTTAACCGGCTTGATACAAATCCCTTAACAGGGTAACTCGAAAATATTGAGTTCTGGGAAGCTATAGAGCTCTGGAGATCCTTTAGCTATTGAGTTCTTCAAATTCTCTAACAAGGTAACCCTAATTGGGTTTAACCCTTAACCAGGTGATCCCTAATAGGATCAGTTCCTAACAGAACCTATTGTATCTGTCTTTAATAGGACAAGGCTCCTAACAGAGCGGACTTCCAAAGAGTTCAACAACAAATTAGTGGGTATTCATCCCCACCGTGGTTTTTCCCAGTTGGGTTTCCACGTGAAAAATATGTGTGTCATGTGTGATGCTTTTTATCTTGTGATACTTTGTTATTACCTGTTAAGCATATTATGGTTCTGTGTTTTATGCCTATCAATAAAACATAATCAAACTAGCTGTTGTGAAGATATGATGATAGATTACCTGTTCATACATAAGGGTGAAATGATAGTGTGGCTCTGAGTTGAGTGGAAAGCTCAGTGAGTAACCAGTTAATGATTGTTTTAGTTGTTTTGAGTTTTACCGATTGCACTCTGTTTCAAACTAGTGTCACTATTTTGCCAGTCATTTGGAGTGGTTGTTGCTGAACCAGTTTAGGTCTGTATTTTTGTCTGTATTGATTCACCCCCCGTCTCAGTACCGGTTTGGTACTATTCATTCATCATTGAGTTATCACACACTTCTTCATATCACCTCTTACCGGTGACAACTCATGCTTACACCATATCAGTTGATATCAATCTCCAATGCCAACAAACTCCTACTCATTGGTTGACATCAATGCCCACTCAATGCCAACAAACATGTTACATACATCACCAAAGTCAGACCCAAAAGACATCCACACTCTATGTTACACATCTTCAATATCTGGTCCAAAACATCGAGCTTCGGACCAATCCGGACCCAAAGATAGTAGTGAGTCACATCTTTCAAAACACCAAACTCATCTGGTAAAAGTGGGAAACCTCACAGTGCACAACATATCTTAATCAAACAGTTTTTCTCGACATACCACATCTGAACCTAATCTAGACCACAAGATTTGACATCAATGACAACACATAATATAATGCTAACATTAGAATCATCAAGTGGTAGTGTTAATATTTGAGTGGTTTCAATCCATCCTAGGTCCATTTGGGGGCATTTTAGAGTGTGTCGTGAAGACATGCAAATGCGTAAAGGTGTCATCTCTCTTAACTTAAAGTGGGATTTTTTGGGTATTGTGAAGAAGTTTGTCTCCCTCCTCATCCTCTCATTACACATGTCGGTGGTGCCTAATGTCTAGGGGATTAGTTTGCATACTTTATCATCGAGTCCTTTGTGATGTTTTTGTGTTCCTAAAACTTTCTCGGGGTATTTCTTCTACTCCAATGTGTCTATGGTATTCGTGGGATTGATCCTGGGGTTCTATATGCTCATTGGTTAGGACAACAATATGAAATGGAGGATGACAACATGAGACTTGGTTGTCAAAGACACTATCACCTAGAATGGACACTAGTGTGCCTTGAGGATTAATGCATGTAATGGTAATATCCCTCTAGAATGCCTATGTTTTGTTCTAGGGAACCATAGCTTCTCGTGGGTACCCTAGTCTTGAACTCTTATTTGGTAAGGCTTTTAGGGCCACATAGGGGTAGTTTGAGTGTATCAAAGTTGTTTTTCAGGCTTTGGAGATCAAGGAAACCTCTAAGGTAGTCTGAGTGTGTTGTCAGTGAGTTTTAGGGGGTGTCAATTGTATTAGGTTGTGAGTTAGTGTCTACAAGAAGTCGATCATTGTGCCTAGGATCAAGGAGAAAGCACAGTTTGTTGAGATAAGTCTTGTATCTTCTTGTGAAACCTTGTTGGAGTAAAAAACCCTTTGATTAACCATTCCTAAGGTTTCCTAAGCCTTCTATTCTAGTTGGTTTGCATTGAGGGACTTTGTTCTCCTTCTTGTGTGTTGTCAAATTAAAACATGATGTTGTATGTTTTAATTGAGCTAGTGGACTCCTCCAAGTGTCATTAGTGTTTTCTTCCTAAGTTGGTCAACCTAGTGTGATGTGGACTGGATGTTGATGACCCCCTCATCCCATACTGGTGTTCTTAATGAGAATATGTGATCGTGTTTTGTGTCAATCATCGTCTTGTGGTGAGTGGTTTTATTGCTAGCCTTCCACTCTTGTCACCTTGCTTGTGCAATGGTTTGGTCTTCTCAAGTGTTCTTGTGTGTCATGGTTTGTCTTGCAACACTTTGTTGCATGTTGTCATTCAAGGGTAGCATGTTGTGTTGCATCTTTATTGTGGAAGCTATTAAGTTTATTTGGAATGTATAATTTTTTTTTTTTAGGTTTTCTTGGCCTATTTCCTCGAGGGTTTCTTGGTGGGGTATTACACACTATCAGATCTTAGTTATTGTAGATTGTGCCTTCTTATGTATTTTCGGTGGATAGTGGGCTTCTTGCTCCTCGCTAGAGTGGTGCTATTTGGGGAGTTCTTGACGACCTATCTAAGTCCATGATGGTGGCCTTTGCATTTTAGGGATCAATTTTGGTTAGTTTTTGGTGTTTTTGGTTGGAGATTTCTTCTATAGGTTCCGTGGAGAAGATTTCTCTAGTGGGTGATGATGGAGCCCTTTTTTTCATGGTTTATAGTTTTCAGAAGAAGGCTTTTATTGCTCCTATTTTGGCCTCTTTTCATTAAACTCCTGTTCAAGTGGAATTTTCTCCTATAAAGGTGGATAATTTTTTTATGGGAGAAGTTGGGGTTTTGTTTTATGTTTTACTAGCTTCCTCTCTTGCTTCTCCTATTGAGGTGCAAGTTGAAGGCTTCTTCTATTGAGATGGAGATTGGTTGTGTGAGAGAGGTTGGGAGTTGCTACAAGGGAGATTTTGCTACCCATTTTCTAGACTTTGGCTCCAAGGTGATTGTTGTTGCCATTATTCTTGTTTTCTTTCATTTTTCTCGTATTGAGTCAAAGATTGAGGATGATGGTGGGAAAGTGTTTTTGCATGAAATGAAAGTTATGAGAGCCTTTTTAAAACCCACTACTTCGGTTATTTTATTGTGTAGCTTTTTTAGATTGTAGGATCAAATGAAGGTTATGGGAGAATTTTCTAAACCATTGCTCCACTTATCTTATAGTGTAGTTTCTTTTGGCTACTAGATAATTGGCCTCATTTTTTAGGAAGGTTGGTGTTGTATAGTTATTTCATCAAGGACTTTTATTGTTGCTGGAGCCTTCATGTTGTAGGCTATTTTGTTGTTGTTTTGGTATTGGTTTTACATGTTCTCTTCTTATGTGGCAACTTTCATCGTAAAAGTTTTTTTTAGGGCCCTTCAAAACCTACTTTACCTCCAATTAAAAAACAAAACAACAAAAAAATGATTGTCATTTAGAAGACAAATCAAACAAGGAATGCCTCTTAGTATATTGAAGATTCTTCTTTCCCTTCACTAGGCATGCTATGAGCATTATAAGGACACTTCTGTCCAAAAATTTATATCATGTTAATCAAATAGTTTAATAACATTGATTTATTTCTCTAACATAAAAATATGTGATGAGTGTTATGTAAGTTGAATGAAGTATTCATCCATAGACAAAGAAGATAACTAGTATTTTATTTTCTGTATTAAAAAGTCTTGCCATTTGAAGCACTAATTAATTATAGTCCACATATTTTAATAATGATAACAAACAAAAACAATAAAATATTGATCTCAACAAAAAAAATCAAATAAATTTACATCAATCAACAACATTATAGAAAAAATAATATTGAAACGTGTCTCTTTATACCTATTTCAACCTACTGGAAAGACTTGACTCCTGATGTTCAAGATATACATCTCCTCTAGACTCAAAAGACTTGACTCTCGATGTTCAAGATATACATCTCCTCTAGACTTGAAAGACTTGACTCCCGATGTTCAAGATATACATCTCCTCTAGACTCGAAAGACTTGACTCCCGATGTTCAAGATATACATCTCCTCTAGACTCGAAAGACTTGACTTCCCATGTTCAAGAGATACATCTCATCTCGACTCGAAAGACTTGATTTCGTTTGATTGACGTCTTGTAATTTGCTTTGACTTCTCTTTATTTGATTGAATATCGCGAATCAAACGAAAAGGTGACTTGACAGCGCGCATGCCGCTTCATATATTCCACGACTGTCTATGTCAAAATGATGCCAAAATAGTTCTCGCCCCACTCACTATCTTTGTCTGCCCATAGCTGTTTTGAACGGGTCATATGATGCCAGCAAATTGCCGATTAATATTAGATAGTTTTAAAAAAAATAATTCCAAACCTAAGTTTGACGGTGGTATGAGAAAAAAGTTGAGTCTTTAGCATTTGCAAAGTTAATATCATGAAAATTCTGGATTTAATCGTCTGGAGCTTTTATTATCAACCCCTGTGAAATAATTTCTTTAATTATTTATGTACCAAATTTTTTCTTCTAATTCAGTATTAAAATGTATGTATCATAGATATTTTAAGAGTAAGCTTAAAATAAAATTGTCATAGAGATAAACTCGAAATAATTAATATAAGCTTAATGTATAAAAAAAGAGTTTTATTATGGTATTTTGTTGAGATTTAAGTTTGTTGCTTTAAGTTAATCTTTGTTGATCTATATTTTATGAGAAGTGTTTCATAGATATAGATCTTTAATTAGAATGAATGATCCACTTAGGACTCATTACATCTAAGCGTTGTTTTACATAGAGGTGAATCATTAGAATTTTCTAGTATGTCTCATGAGTAGAACAAGCTCTTGTATTATCAATGGTTTAAGATCTATCCAAAGATGAAATTAATCATATTTTAAACTTTTATGGTAAAAAGGTGTGAAATTCAAATAGTTGATAGGAAGGTAGCTTGTTAGGATATATATTCCACCTACCACAAAACATCAACAAACACTTCTATCCTTCTATAAGAGTCACCACCTACACATTATATATAAAGTTAGAAATATAATTTATGTTGCTATCATAATATTAATGAAAGTTATTTTTTATATCAACTCTTTGAAGATTAGATGTAAAAATAATTAGGTACTAAACCTTAAGACAAAGTCCAGTAAAAGTAAAAAGAAGTTCTTAAAATATCATTAAAAAAAAATCAATAAAACAGTACAGTAAAGTGTCAATGACGTGTTTAAAATATATCCAACCACTGAAATTATACAATATTTTATGTTTCCAGTCTACTTCCCTTTAATATCGTGTTTCTTTGTTTGACCCATGCAAATATTCAATCAAAAAGGTACTTAGGGAACTCTACTTAAAATTCTCCATACATGGGATAGTATAATTGTATCACACTAACACTTAAGTTTTGTATCTATATGAGCCTCCTTGATGTAAGGATCTGTTGGTATTACTGATATGGACAAAATCGGTTAATCCAGTGAACTGCTATATTAGCTGAGATTTGTCATTGATGACTAACACTGACCGATGGAGTGGTGTATCTCGGTAGAAAAGGTGATGGCTTGCAAACAACATGAAAGCAATATCAGAGATAGATGATCAAGGTTCAACCGGTTCAAGGGAAGACAGACTAAGCCAACCAGTGTGTCATTCAAGAAGATTGGTGTTAAGGTCAGATCTTCAAGTTGGCTATTTTGATGATGACGTAGTCACATAAGGTGACTTAGGCAAGAAGGTTTGAGGTCCTATGCATACTGGAACCTCATTGGAAAACATGAAAAGAGGGTTGATTGAAGTACTACACACCGGTAGCAAAGGATGAAATGGTAGTGAAGAGTGTAGTGGTATACCAGTAGGCCGACGAAGCAGAAGGAAGATAGGTGATGCAGAGGGTTTAGGGGTCAAATTGATCTAAGCCAATGTGTTTGTTTCAATGCTTCCAACTTCTTTAATTCACCTAGTGTTTCAAAGGCTTCTTAATGGATAAAGAAAGGCTTTTCTCACTCCAACACCCTACAATGGTTCCAAATGGTTTCAAACACCTATTCACACCTATTTCAACAATAATCAATAGGTTACAAAGTTCCAGCCCACCAATAAACACTCAAACCCTTCTAAGCCTCAATTAGGCTACTTAGCCCTTACTAGGCCACCTGAGACTGAAAAAATTTATTTTCTCTAGATTTTCCGAAAGAACTCACCAAAAAAATTATATTTTCAAACACCCATTTTGGAGTATTACAACATATATCAAAATCAGATAGGGTTGTTTTGGACCATGCCTCTGCTGTCCTAAGACTGAGACTATTTTTCCTATGCAAGAACCCCACTTTTACAAAGCAAGTATATGAAGTACTTATCTTCAAACCCTACAACTTTCAACAGTAGTTTTTTATGACTCCAAACCAAGGAAAATCCAATTGTTTAGGTTCTATGATCTTGTTTTATGTGCAAACCCCAAACCCCTCACCATCTTGCTCCAAAATCAAGGGCCTTTTTGTTTCGGCACTTCCCTTCACTTCCAGACCTCAACCAAAGGTCATATAGCATGTATACAACCTTATATTTGACTGTTTTTCATAAAAATTATGCCTCCTTTGGGTAGATCTTCTGCTGCTACAAGTTAGTCACCACTTTCCCCTTCTCAACCTGCACTTCCCAATGGTGTACACCCAATTTTTGTTAACTTTCCTGCATGGAACTTGTTAGTTTCATATGGTACATGTTAGATAGAGCCTCATCTATGAGAAATAGGACCTTACATCCATAGAAGGGCTCCAAATTGCATTTTGGGCCTTCAATGCCAATGACACAACCCAGAAATTTTACTACAGTCAGCAATAAATGGAAAAAATCTGATCAAAAACCTCTACAAAAGCATTCAAAAATACTTATTACAATGCTCAATTATTTCCCAAGGCTTATACCATGAAAGATCAATCACTTTCAAGCAACAAAACACAAGAAATTGCAAGAAAATGAAGGTTTTTTCCACTTTTTCTGTTAAATCCGTACAACATCCGTACTATAGCATCCCATGACACCAAAATGGAATTAAAATATTTAATAATACCTTCCCCCAACTCCCCAAACCGAAATCAATCAGTTATTTATCATTATAGACTTGTTTAGACTCTAAAATCCATTTTCCCACCTAAAAACAACTAACCGTTAGAATTCAAAAATTTGAATTTCTAACTTACAATTTATTGAATAATTTAAAGTCTAACCTATCAAAATTAATGTTTTATTACTCCTAGAATCCAAACAAACTTATCTAACCATCCAAATCCTATTTAGGCACTATTGGCCTCCCTTACATAATTTTGGTCCTAAAGCCCTTATTAAGACCTTCAAGACATTTAACTTTAAAATCATATTGATCATTACAAATTGACATTATTGGCTTCAAAACACTCCAATTCACTTGTCTTGATTCATAACTCTTCATGGTCTTGATAGCTTGCTTGGGTGCACCTGCACCAATAGGTGGTCACCGTAAATCTAGGAGTGGTGATCGGTTACAAAGTTGCGATGGCAAAAGGTGAGTTGGTTAGTTTGTGATAACACCAAACTAAAGGTTAGTGAAGTCAACCTCAGTCATCATGTATTTAAGCCATGATTTCTTCTGGATTTCTTGGTTCGCATTTAAAAGACTGAACTCGACCTAGAAGTCATTATTTTTGGGGGATGCAATGACATGTTTGGATGAGTAGTTGGTGGAATTGTTGCAGGGAACACAGAGAAAGAGCGAGAAGATTTAAATTTGAAATCTACCAAGATTCATGATTGCATTGATTAAGGAAATACTTGATGGTGACGACAAAGGGAGTATAAAGTGTTTTGAGTTCATGCAAAACATTTTGATCAAAAAAATTTTGTAAAGTGAAAATCCCATGAGATGCGATCCAACGTGCAAAGTGAAGAGTGAGGAAGTGCTAAGTGATTTAGCAGAGCAGAGTGTGTGTGTGAAGTAGACCGACAGAGTGCAGAGCCGAGGATATGAATAGAGAACTGGTGTAGTGTAGAGTAGACACAACCATTGAGTATGAGATTCATTGTGATCTGATCAAGCTATCAATAGCTATTCTAGCAGATCAACTTCCTGTTGCTTTCTAACCATTGGAACTCAAAATCCCTTAATCGGGTCAAGTTTAACAGGTCACTTTGTAAAATCCCTTAATTGGGTGACATCTTAATTAATGATCCTAAGTCCTTTAACAAGGCTACCTCTAACAAGGTAAAGGCTCTAACAAGCCTTAAAGAAAATCCCTTAACTGAGTGACACCTAACAGTGTCTTTGTAATCCCCTAATAGGGATGGCTCCTCACTGAGCATACTTTAGAAGAGTGCAAATTTTGTGAGTTTCTACTCGCACCGTGGTTTTCTCCCATTTGGGTTTCCACGAGATAATTCTTGGTGTTATTGTGTATCTTTTCATGCATGCATGTTCTCCTGCAATAACTATTTGTATTGACGAATATTAAGTTAGTGCACACTTGAGTAAAAGGGTTTTAATTCTATTAAACTAGTAGATGACTGATTCACCCCCCCCCCCTCTCAGTCATTGGTAGGCACCAACAATTGGTATCAAAGAATTGGTTCTTAGATTTAGAAGAGCTTAACAACTTAAGGAAAGATCCAAGATGATGTGAAAGGAGGGATCTAAGTTATCTAAGGAGAATTACACTTTATGGTGTGGTAGAATGAAGCTCTACCTAAGAACCCTAGCAGATAAATAATGGAATCATGTAAGCATAGAGTATAATGAACCTACTGGGGATCTCATTGCATATGAAATCAAAGAAAGGCAAGACAACCCTACAACTATGCATGTGATTGATAGCACTCTATCTGATAATGAGTATGCTAAGGTTCAAGATCTAAAAATAGCCTATGAGATATGGAATAACCTAAATATTGCCTATGGAGGAGATCCTCATGTACAAAAGGCTAAGGTGGACAACTTCAGAGGCAAATTTGATGAGATGAGGATGAAAGAAGGAGAAAATATAGAACAATATAGCAAAAGAATAAAGGATGTGGTAAATTCCATCAGAAGTGCTAGAGGAAAGCTTGAAGAAGATGACGTGGTTAGCAAAATATTGAGAATCTTGCTACCACAATATGCCATAAGGGTTTCTGCAATATAGGAACTCAGATCCTTGGGAATAGTTAGTGTTTCACTTGACTCACTGATCAGTAAGTTAACTACCTTTGAACTAAGCAACTATGATAACAGTATGCCAAAGATTGATGCTACCTTCAAAGCTTCTGTGATACCAGAACCAACAAGGAGAAGAAAAGAAACCAGAAATAGTTCTAGTACAAGAACCAGTGAATCTCATGAATGTGACAACCTATTATCTAAAGAGTAGGAACAAGATGAGATTGAAGCTCGATTAGCAAGAGGGATACCAAGAGGAAAGGGAAAGTATAAAGGTAAACTTTTGTTGAAGTGTTTCTCTTGCAATATAATAAGTCATATTGCATCTAGATGTTCTGACAATGATAGGAAGGATAATTTTAGAAGCTGCAAAGACAAGAGAAAAAAGGAGTGCTATCTTGCAGAAGAAGGAGTTACCGATAAAGAATCAAAAGGTTCTGATGGAGATGGAATTGCATTTGTAGTTGTAAAGGAAGATAACACAAAGGAAAGTGGTATTGCACAGATCTCTAGTTCAAACCAGTGTGGAGACTGGGTAATTGATAGTGGTTGCACCCACCACATGACCGGTGATAGAAACAAATTCCTTAGCATGGAGGATTGTAATGAAGAAACGGTGAGAGTGGGTAATGATGCTCCTTGTGTAGTAAAAGGTAAGGGAACTATAGCCCTAAATGATAAAACAAATTGGGAAGATGTTTATTGGGTAGAAGGGCTAAAATATAGTATGTTAAGTGTTGCACAACTTAACAATAAGGGTTATCGGTTAGAATTCAATGAAGGAATATGCAAAATAAATGACAAATAAAGAAGTCTGATTGCTACTGGTAAACAATCTAGAGGTAATATGTTTCACCTAGACACCACTGTAGGTAGTTGTCTAATGGAAAGGTAGAAGACAGTTGGCTATGGCACAAAAGACTATGTCATGTTAACTTTGATAGCATATCAAAAGTTAGTAAAATGAAGTCTATCAGAGGTATGCCTGATATTATGAAACCTAAAAATACTATGTGTAAAGAATGCCAACTAGGAAAGTTGACTGGATCTAGTTTTAGGAGCAAATCTTATTTATTAGAGAATGTGTTGGACTTAGTTCAAACAGAATTGTGTGGTCCTGTGAGGGCCAAGAGTTTCTATGGGGACCAGTATTTCATGTTGTTTGTAGATGACTTCTCAATAATGATGTGGGTTTTATTCTTGAAAGAGAAGTCTGAAGCCTTTCACATCTTTAAAGTCTTCAAGGATGGAGTGGAGAGAGGAACCGGTAAGAGTCTGAAATGTTTGAGATCAGATAGAGGAGGAGAGTTCACCTCTCAAGAGTTCATAAATTACTTTGAAGAATAGGGGATTATGAGACAAATGTCTGCACCCAGAACACCTCAACAGAATGGGGTTGTTGAAAGAAGGAACAAAACTCTGATTGATTGTGTGAGGACTCTGATGATACATAAGGATATTCCACATATCTTCTAGAGAGAAGTAGTAAGCACTGCTGTGTATACCTTGAACCAGATATAGGTGAAGAAAGGGACAAATAAAACTCCCTATGAATTATGGTGTTGATACTCACCCAATAAGAGCTATTTCAAAGTATTTGGAAGAAGGTGCTATATCAAGAGGGATGAGTACTCTAGAAAGTTTGATCCCAAGAGTGATGAAGGAACCTTCTTAGGTTACTCCACAAAGAGTAAAGCATATCATTGTTTGAACAAAAGAACATGTAAGATTATGGAGAGTGCCAATGTCAGAGTAGATGAGTTCTCTGAGAAAAATGAATAGGATAGCAAGAGTGAACTAGAGGATTATCAAAGATTCGAGTATACTTTACCAATCAAAGCTACAGAAGAGAATCCTATTGTAGCGGAAAATAAGGAAGCACGTGAAGTAGAACCTGCACAACCGGTAGAAGAAGCTCAAAGAAATGAATCGGTACTAGCAACGTATGTCAGAAATAATCACTCTATTGACAATATCATTGGTGACAAAGATGTAGGAGTATTGACTAGAAGAAGAGAAAGAGATAATACATGTTTGCTCTCCAAAATTGAGCCCAAAACAACAAAGGAGGCTCTAAAAGATGAAGACTAGATCAAAGCCATGGATGAAGAACTTGAGAAGATTGAGAAAAATGAAACTTAGACTCTTGTGCCCATACCGGAGAACAAAAATGTGATAGGAACCAAATGGGTGTTTAGAAAAAAAATGGATGAAACTAATCAAGTAGTAAGAAATAGAGCAAGGTTAGTTTGCAAATGGTATGCATAGGAAGAAGGTTTGGATTATGGAGAGACCTTTGCACCAGTGGTTAGTTTGGAAGGGGTCAGAATCTTGCTTGCTTATGCTTCTTACAAGAAGTTCAAAGTTTACCAAATGGATGTCAAATCGGCATTCTTGAATGGTGTTTTAGAGGAAGAAGTGTACATAGAGCAACCGGAAGGGTTTGTATAAGAAGATGGAAGATATATGGTATGCAAGATGAAGAAGGCTCTGTATGGGCTAAAACAAGCTCCAAGAGCTTGGTATGAGAGGTTGTACTCATATCTGTTAAGCATAGGGTTCATAAGAACCAATGACAACAGTAACTTGTACCTAAAAATTGGAGAAGGAAAACATTTGATTGCAAAAAGATTTGTAGATGACATAATCTTTGGAGGAGATGATGAGATTAGCAGAGGTTTTGTAGAAGAAATGAAGCAAGAATTTGAAATGTCCATGATTGGTGAAATAAAATTCTTCATCGATTTGCAAGTATCTCAGCTAAAGAATGGTATTTTCATTAGCCAAACCAAGTATATAAGAGAAATATTGAAGACCTTTGGAATGGTCAAACCTGTTGGAACTCCGATGGTTACAAGTTGCAAGCTTTCCAAAGATGATAAGGATAATGAAGTAAATGAGACAATATACCGATCCATGATCGGTAAATTGTAGTATGCAGTACATAGTAGACCAAACATAGCTCAAGCAGTTGGCTTGGTTGCTAGATTTGCTATAGATCCAAAGGAAACACATATGGTGGGAATCAAGAGGATATTTAGATATCTTAAGGGGACTAATGAGTATGGTCTCTGGTATCGACATAAGGGAGACTTCAACTTTTGTGTCTTCACCGATGCAAATTGGGCAAGGAATATTGATGACAGAAAGAGCACTAGTGGAGGTGCATTCTTTCTTGGTGACAGGTCAGTGTCATGGACAAGCAAGAAACAAAATTGTATGTTTTAGTCCACAATAGAGGTAGAATATGTAGCTACAGCTATCAATTTCACACAAGTGGTCTGGATTAAACAAATTATGGAAGGAATAGAGGAAAGAGTATCTTAACCGGTGGTGATTCACTGTGACAACACCAGTGCTATCAACATATCCAAGAATCCGGTGATGCATTCCAAGACAAAACATATAGCTATCAAATACCACTACCTCAAGGAACGGGATCAAGACAAGGAAGTGAGATTGCAGTATATACCAACAAAAGAACAAGTGGTTGATATCTTCACCAAGCCAATACCGAAGGAATCCTTTGAATATCTCAGAGGTAAGCTAAGGGTGATACCCCTACCTACATTAAAGTAAGAAAAGAAGGGCTCTACATCAATCTGGTATGATTTCTTTATGAAGAATTTCTATGTATACTTCTTCTTCAAGGATGCCATTAAGAAAAGTTGATTTAGCATCCATCTGATAGACTTTAAATCCTTTAAATGCAGCATACACAAGTTGCATTCTTACTCCTTCCAATCTTGCCATAGGTTCAAAGGTTTCACCATAATCTTCTCATTCTTCTTGTGCATAGATTTTGTAAACCAATCTTTCTTTATTTCTCACAACCTTGCCTTCTTCATTTAACTTATTTCAAAAGACCCATTTAGTTCCAATCACATTCTTGTCTTCTGGTCTAGGAACAAGTGTCCATGTTTTGTTCTTCTCTATCTGATCCAACTCCTCATTCATTGAATTAATCCAGTTGTAGCATCCTAAAATTGTGACACTTGCAATTTCGACTGCATTTGGGTCTTCACAATGGCGGCACAACGTTGAACCTGAATGGAGACCCTGAAACCTGTTTACGACACCAAAAACTGCATTTTTCAGCGCCCTGGCCTGATCCTCCTTGCACCCTGCTGTCCTGGGAGGTGGGACCATGGTGCCCAGCACCCTGGTCCCCTAGGACCATGGCACCTAGTGCCCTAGTCCTTGGCCCTATTTTTGGCCCGGTCTCTTTTGGGCATCGGGTCTTTAAGTTTACAAATTGGAAAATATTATTTCCTAGTCGGCCCAAGGTCGGAAAAATCAGTCTATCAGCCCTAATTGACAAGTATATAAACTACATTTCCCCTCCCATTTGAGGAGGTAAGGTAGGAAAAAGAGAAAATATATGCAAGCAAGAGGCGGAAGCGATATTCAAACATTCAAGCATTCAAGCATTCCTTCAAGCAATTGAGCATTCTATGTCTCCATTCAAGGCTAGGTGTTGCATTCAAGACAAGGATTCAACCATTGAAGAGGAGATCACATACAACATACAACATACTACATACATTACACCTTCGCATGTAAGAATACAAACATTCTTACAACAAGGTATCAGTACTTGTTTACATTACAAACATTTACATTTACAGCATTCTCATTTCTTGGTTAATTCCAAAACTGGGGTTTGACCTAAAGGCAAACCCCTAATCCCTAACCCCCCAATTGTCCTCTCTTTTCTATGTGTAGGTTGTAGGTACGTGGCTGTAATTGAAGATCTGGAATCCTTGTGCAGAGACGAACAGATCCCCCTTCGTTTCACGGATTTTTCGGAGGACCGTGTGCACGCCGGGTGCCATCGTCCCGTCAACTTTTGCCCAAATTTGTAGAACAACATCATCTCGACATTTTACTGCTAATTCCAAGTCCGCAGCTTCATCCCGTATCCCTATCTCTATTTATAAGCGAATCTTTCTTACTTTATATGCATTCCTAGTTCAATCTTTCTATCTAGATTCTTTACAAAAGAGGGTATCCTTGATGTCTCAACCCTTGAAACTCATTTAGAATCCAATCTTGCATTGTGTGGGATTGGATCTTGTGGGTTTTAACCCCTCTTTTGAATGTAAAGTCCCTCCTAAGTGAAAACCGTCAATCCTAGTGACCCCCTTTCTCCTTGGAGTGGGGGAGAACACCTAGGGTTCGATTTTCCGCTTTACATTTTGGTGAACCCAACGTGAACATTCTAATTCTGATTATTCATGGTTAGATCTGAAAAATTTGCTTCCTTAATTACATTTTTAGGTTTGATCTTTTGCAAATTTTAGAGGTTAATTGCACAAAACCCTAAATTTTCTTTTTAATAATTGAGCTTGTGAAATGTTTAATTGTTAATGCTTGTTTCAGATCTACCCTTCTACTGCAAATTGTCAAATCATATCTGTGCTTTAATTTTGAAAATTAAGTGGTTAAGTGTCAAAACCCTAATTTTTAAAACCCTCTTGATTCAGCCTTTGACTGATGATTTCGCTGATTAAAACACCTCCAAATCGACTGTAACTTTGGATTCTGCAACAAAATCATAATATCTCTCATCCCTGAAAATTTGGAAAAAAGTTGTGAGGACCGTGTGCACCCCAAGTGCCATCATCCTCGACATTTTTTCTGAAATTTTGGGAGTTAGATCTTACAGTATTTTTCTGCTAAAATCCAGAATTTTGGCTGATTTCATCAATTCTAACACTTTCAAAATTAAAGTCAAAGTTGGTCTAGTGATTGCTTGGATTGAGGCTTTTAATCATTCAAAAATTGTTGAAATTGAAATTCATGTCAAAATTGTGTTTCTTACTATCCTAAATCTGAAAAGTGTGTTGGCATTCATTTGAAATTTCAGTGCTTTTGCAATTTGTGACTTTTGAAATTAAATGTTTAATTACAACAACCTTGATTTCCACTTTCAAAATTGAATTTTGCATGAAATTGAGTCAATTTTTAAATTTTAAAACCTGCATTGCTTTTAGTATTCCCTGTAAAATCATAAAATTCAAAATTTCAGTTTCCCTCTCTTTTTCAAAATTCAAATTTTGGCATTTTTCAACAATCTTGGTAGGGTTCAATTTTGAGATTGCAACTTTAATTTGGCCTATCTACAGATCGTAAAATCACTCAATTTTTTCAGATTAGCTCTAAAATCATCATAAATTTCATCCCTGAAAATTTTGAAAAAAGTTGTGAGGATCGTGTGCACTCCGTTCACCACGATCCCAGACATTTTTTCTGAAATTTTGGGAGATTGTCCTAATTGTATTTAACAGCTTAAATCTAGGAGATTGGCTGATTTTATTGAAATTTGCTTCCTCTAAATTCAAAATCTTCTCTCTCTCCCTAGTGCATGAGTTTTAGAACAATAAGCCCTACTTACACTATTCCCGTTAGGCGAAGCCTTAGAATTAAGTCTTTCAAGGTTTAATTACTGAGGAGATGGAACCTAATTTGAATGGCCTTTTTAATGAGGACATGGGTAATTCCTCTAATCCTCTTAATGATGAAGAAGCTCTCCATGAGGTTTCTGTAGAACAACTTTCAAAATTGGATAGCCAATTTGATGATTTTCGACAATGGATGTCTCAAGAATACCCCGATAGTCAAGCTCTTCCTTTAATTGAGGGTCTAAAACGTATGGTTCAAAATGATAAGAATGGAATTGATATTTTGCGTCGAATTGCACACATTGTGGATTTGAATGTGATGCCTATGAAGTGTTGTGCTGAAACTTTGGGTTATACACAACCTCCTACTCAAGCCAATCATTCTATCCCTTTGACGACTTCTATTGCTAGTATACCTACTTTCACATCAAACATAATGACTACTTCAATACAAGACATTCCACCTATGATCACCAGTCATGGGGGCAATCCTTCTTCTTCAATTAACCCTCTTCCTTCATTTAATCCGACTTCTTCATTCATTCCTGCAATGAGTGTCCCTATTATATCTCCACAAATGAACCTGGCGCAAGGGGGCAATTCATTTAATCATTCCATTCCTCCTTGTAGTGCTCCTCCTTTCCAATCATCTCCTATGACTAACTATCATAGTGTCCCACCTCCATACTCTCAATCAATACCTTCTTTCAATAACATTATACCTCCTTCACAATCTAACACGTCTAATATGAATTCTTCGACTGAAGCGACCATTAACAATCTTGCACAAACTGTCTCTTCTTTATAGCAACAAATTGCCTCTATGAATCAATCTAAGTTTAGTGTGCCCACATTTGATGTTGCGAGCCCACTTTCTCTTGACATTGTTCGAGCTATTCCCCCTAAGCATGTTGAACTCCCACAATTGGAGCTTTACAATGGTAAGGGTGATCCTCTAACACATGTTAAGACATTTCAAACGATATGTACCGATTTTGCTTATGACCAAAGATTGCTTGCAAAAATGTTTACTAGAACATTAAGAGACAAGGCTCTACAATGGTATTGCTCGTTGCCTTCCTATTCTATTACTTCTTTCTAGCAACTTGCAAATGCTTTTATTCAACAATTTCAAAACAATATAAGTCCTAAAGTTACTTTGATTGATTTAATGCATTGTAAACAAGGTGTTAAAGAAAAAGTGACTGATTTCATTGGTAGATATAAGCATTTGTATGCCCAAATTTATTTTCCAGTACCTGACAATGATATTCAAAGAATCTTTATTTCTAATTTACGAAAAGATATTAGAGAAAAACTTATGTTTTCTGAGTTTACTTCTTTCCAACAGTTGTGTGCAACTCTTCACAATTATCAACTGACTGTGAGTCAAATGGAACAAGCAAATCCTATGGCTCCGAGTGATAAGTGTGATAGTAGTCAACAACCATTTGGGAAGTTTAAACCGAACAGAGAGTCCATTAAATTCAATGAAAACATCATCAACAACAATGTGAATGCAACATCAGGGGTGCCTCCTATTTTTAAGTTTTTCAAGAAAGAAAGAAAGTTTACTCCTTTGAATGAATCATTGCATAGTATTATGAATAAGTTATTGGAACAAAATGTGCTTACTCTTCCTCCTATAAAGAAAATAGATCCTACAAAGATTAATTCACCCTATTTTGATAACAAATCTTTTTGTCAATTTCATCGTCAACCTGGGCATGATACTAAAAAGTGTTTTGCTTTAAAGGGTAAAATTCAAGATTTGATTGATAATAATACTATCTCTGTTTCTGGTGTGAATGATAAAGGCAATACATCTGTAGCTCCTCCTAACCAAAATATTCAGATTTTTACTGATCCATTACCTTCTCATACCTCTAATGCGATTGATACTAATGATTCCTCTGTCTCACCTAATGATCTTGTGTCTATGACTCCGAATGTGATTAACTTTGTGGAACAGTAGAAAATCCCTAAAGAACCTTCCATCACCTTTGATTCTAGTGAAACTATTAGGACACCTGATGGTCCTTTATATATAGTTGCAAAAGTCAAGAATACACCTTGCCGTGGAGTGCTTATCGATCCTTCTTGTATGGTTAATATCATTACTAAAGAATTTGTTTTTACTTTGCAATTGAATCAAGTGATCTATGACAAAACAAATGTGGTTGTGAAACTATTTGATGCATTTTCTTCTCCTACAATTGGTTCTATTACATTACCTATTGAGGTCCATAACAAATCCCTTGATGTGAACTTTGCTATTATTCCATCGTCCGAACAATTTCGTGTGAAGCTAGGTTATCCTTGGCTATCTTCCATGAAAGCTATTGCTTCTCCTATTCACAAGTTTTTGAAATTTCCCCATAATGGTGAAGTTGTTACTGTCAATCATAGTCTCTTTAAACCAGCTGAAAGAACTTCTAGCATTCCTATTGATTATTTTTGGCCTAAACAATTCCAATCTCTTCCACCGCGACGTGATCATCTTTTCAAATCTTATCAAAAGTGGAAAAAAGATATGATCCTATCTCTAAGTGAACCTAGAACACCCAAACTTGATATTCCTATCATTCTTGAGAAGGAAGTTCTTCCTTTGAAAGATAAAACTAATGTCTTTCCTCAAGAAGATTCCCAACCCATCCCTATGGATGTTAAACTTTCTAAAGGTAGACCTATACCTCCTCATCATGATGGACTTGGTCTCCTTCCTAAACCAAATATTCTTCCTTTATATGAAGTAGTTCCTCCTCCTTCTTTTTATAGAGAGAAGAGACCTTCTTCTTCTCCTATTATCCAACCTAAAAGACCACAACCCAAACACCCAAGTGATAAGGATGAGAATATTCCTCCTCCTCAATCTTCTCAACTTCCTACTAAGACTAGATGAAATCGTTCTACACGTGAACACCGACAAAAGTGTCATCTTAGAGCTCAGGAAGCTGCTTCTCAAACTTTGCAATCCCCCAAAACACCTTCAGCTAGCATTATTCCATTTTCTCCTTAGCCAGAAATTAAGCCAAAATCTCCTAAACATAAGATGCATGATGGTCTTGATCTTGTGCGAGTTAAAGATCCTATTTTTATAAATCTTGATGATGATATAGATGAAAATGTTATTCATGATGAAAATGTTACTTCTTTTCATTCTGATAGTGAATATGAATATGTTGATAACCATTTATCTAACGAATTTACTAAAGCACTTATCCTAGCTCCTAGACAAGAACAACGTGGCTTGGAACATGAACATAGCCCTTGTTTGGATCTTGTGATAGCTCCATCTGCTATGTTGGATGTTCCTCCTCTAGCGTGTTCCCTACTTTCCTGAAACATTGATCAGCAAGATCGGGGGGTAGATGGCGTGCTAGACTAGTTCATTAGCATAGCAAACTCTTTGCTCCTCCCTTTTGTTACTTCTTCTATGTGTTATTCTCATTCTTCTATTTTTTGTCCTTAGTGTTGTCTACTTGAGGATGATGCAAAGCATTGCAACCTCTTTTAGTCTCTCTCATGTTGACTCAAAAGACACATGTGTTCCCTTCTTCTAGGTGACCTTCCTTGATTGGGGAATGAAGAACAATTATGCATACATACATATGATATACATGAATTATCATATAGCATACTGACCCCAAGGAAAGCGAAGTCACCTCGTGCTTTGTGTTTTGTGTATATTATCCTTGGGCTTATCTCACACTTGGGGGCTAAATCCTTGTGATAATGTGCTCCTTTCCTTCTCATTTCCTATATGTATCACTACCTTAAAGCAATCACCCCCAATGAGGTGTGTGCGATCGCTTTAATGTAGGGGGGCATACACCCCATTCATATCTCTTCAAGATACTTGAAAATTTCTTGACAAATTTAGCTTTGCCTTGAAAATTTTTGATATCTTTCTTGCATGACTCATAGTGAGGGAACCTTACTATAGACAATCATGGTTCTCCCTCATGATCTTCCCTTTTACTTTGTCAATCAAAGTCGTAAGATCCTTAGTCCACTGGGGGCTTGGTATATCTTGCCTTCTTGACATGGTGAAAGTTTTTCAATGTTGTTTCCTTGTACTTTACCGGAAGTATGGGCGTACGCTTATACTCTCGCTAAAGTGGGGGCTAAATGTAGCATCCTAAAATTGTGACACTTGCAATTTCAACTGCATTTGGGTCTTCACGATGGTGGCGCAACATTGAACCTGAATGGAGACCCCAAAACTTGTTTACGACACCAAAAACTGCATTTTTCAGCACCCTGGCCTGATCCTCCTTGCACCCTGCTGTCTCGGGAGGTGGGACCATGGCGCCCAATGCCCTGGTCCTTTAGGACTAGGGTGCCCAGCACCCTGGTCCCCCAGGACCATGGTGCCCAGCGCCCTGGTCCCTGGCCCTATTTTGGGCCCAGTCTCTTTTGGGCATCGGGTCTTTAAGTTTGCAAATTGGAAAATATTGTTTCCTGGTCGGCCCAAGGTCGGAAAAATCAGTCTATCAGCCCTAATTGACAAGTATATAAACTACATTTCCCCTCCCATTTGAGGAGGTAAGGTAGGAAAAAGAGAAAATATATGCAAGCAAGAGGCAGAAGCGATATTCAAACATTCAAGCATTCAAGCATTCCTTCAAGCAATTGAGCATTCTAAGTCTCCATTCAAGGCTAGGTGTTGCATTCAAGACAAGGATTCAACCATTAAAGAGGAGATCACATACAACATACATTACACCTTCGCATGTAAGAATACAAATATTCTTACAACAAGGTATCAGTACTTGTTTACATTACAAACATTTACATTTATAGCATTCTCATTTCTTGGTTAATTCCAAAACCAGGGTTTGACCTAAAGGAAAACCCCTAATCCCTAACCCCCCAATCGTCCTCTCTTTTCTATGTGTAGGTTGCAAGTATGCGGTTGTAATTGAAGATCTAGAATCCTTGTGCAGAGACGAACAGATCCCCCTTCATTTCGCGGATTTTTCGGAGGATCGTGTGCACGCTGGGCACCATTGTCCCGTCAACTTTCGCCTGAATTTGCAGAACTACATCATCTCGATATTTTACTACTAATTCTAGGTCCGCAGCTTCATCCCGTATCCCTATCTCTGTTTATAAGCGAATCTTTCTTACTTTACATGCATTCCTAGTTCAATCTTTCTATCTACATTCTTTACAAAAGAGGGTATCCTTGATGTCTCAACCCTTGAAACTCATTTAGAATCCAATCCTGCATTGTGTGGGATTGGATCTTGTGGGTTTTAACCCCTCTTTTGAATGTAAAGTCCCTCCTAAGGGAAAACCGTCAATCCTAGTGAACCCCTTTCTCCTTAGAGTGGGGGAGAACACCTAGGGTTCAATTTTCTGCTTTACACCAGTCATCATCCTTTAATGCCTCTCTTTCTATTTTTGGCTCAATAGTATAAATCAGACATGAATTTTCTCTGATTTTCCTCCTTGTTTGTACTCTAGCATTTTTATCTCCAATTATTTGTTCTTCTGAGTGATTTATCTTGACATGTTCCTTCTTCATGTTCCTCATCTTCTTCATCCCTCTCTGCATTTACTGGTTGAGAACCTATTTTTGCAACATTTTACTCATTGGTCTTCTACACTTTCAGTTCTATAAACACAAGTCTTTCTTCATCTTTCTCAGGCTCAAATCTGCTGGTCTCTTCAGATTTCTTAGAGAGTTCATCTATCTTCACATTAGCATTGTCAATGATCTTCTTAGTTCTCTTGTTATAACATTTAAAATCCTTACTCTTTATAGAGTAACCAAGAAAAATGCCTTCATCACACCTAGCATCAAACTTTTTTAGTGTAATCATCTCTCTCAATATAAAATTTGCTCCCAAAAGTTTTGAAATAACTTACACTAGGAGTCTTTCCATGGCGTAATTCATAAAGTGTTTTGTTATTACCTTTTTTGACAAGTACCTGGTTCAAAGTATAAATAACAGTGTGAACTGCTTCTCTCCAAAACATCTTCGGTACTTCACCTTGAATCATCATGGTTCTAGCAACTTCAACAACTATTCTATTTATTCTCTCTACTATCCCATTCTGTTGTGGAGTTCTAGGAGCTAACATCTGCCTCTTAATTTCATGTTCATCACAAAACTTCACAAACTCATCAAAAGTAGATTCATCTCCCAGGATAGATCTCAAACATTTTAGATTCTTCCCAGTATCTTTCTCAACAAGAGCTTTAAATGCTTTAAACTTACTGAATTCCTCAGACTTTTCTCTAAAAAAAGTTACCCACATCATTTTGGAATAATCATTAGTAAAGGTCATAAAATACTTATCACCAAAATAGCTCTTAGTCCTCATAGGACCACAAAGATTAGTATGAACCAAATCATGAATATTCTCTGAAGAGAAAGACTTACTCTTAAAATATATAGAGGTCATCTTACCCATTTGACAATCCTTGCATAACACATTGTCCAGTTTCACAAGCTAGGGAAAACCTCTCACAATACTTACTAACAAAACTTCTCCCCCTTTGACAATAATGCCAAAGTGAAGGTGAACCATACAGGTTCTCATCCATGCTTCATCAATCTACAACTAGCCTTCTGCCCCTATGGATTGATGGCTTCCCAATCTTCTTAATTGACTCCATGTAGGGGTACAAACCCTTAGCTACCTCTAAGATACTCAAATGTAGCCTTAGGTAGAGGTTTAGTAAATATATCTGCTAGCTATTATTTAGTAGATATATGCTCCAGTGACACATCTTTACTTTGCACTTTATCTCTCAAGAAATGATACTTCAACTCAATATGCTTTGTCTTAGCATGCAACACTGGGCTCTTAGAAATGTTTATAGAACTTGTGTTATCATAGAAAATCCTTACCGGTTCTGATATATTTAACTTGAATCCTTCCAAAATGTGTTTCATCCAAATTGCCTGGGTACAATTCATGTAAGCTGCAATGTATTCATCTTCTGTTGTTGATTGAGAGAGACAACTCTGTTTCTTGCTACTCCAAGACCTCCAAGAAAAAATGCTCCTTTGGTTGTACTCTTCCTATCATCAACATTCCTTGCCCAGTCTGCATTTGTATAGACTTTTAAATCAAAGTCTCCTACATATGGATACCATAATCCATATTCAATTGTGCTTTTCAAATACCTAAAAATTCTTTTGGTTGCAACCATGTGTGTCTCCTTCGGGCTTTTTTGAAATCTAGCAACCAATTGTACTACATGAGAAATGTCTCCTCTGTTGTGGACAACATAATGTAGTTTACCTATCATGGACCTATACTCCTTTTCATCAAGTGATGTAGAATCATCTTTCTTAGACAATTTATAGCCTTTAACCATTGGTGTTCCAGCTACTTTACAATCTCCCATTCCAAAATTTCTCAATACTTCTTTCACATATTTGGACTATGTGATGAAAATACCTTCCTTCATCTGTTGGATTTGTAAACCTATGAATTTTTTAATCTCACCTACTAGTGACATCTCAAACTCATTCTTCATTTCATTAGCAAAATCATGACACATATCATCATTTCCTCCAAAATGGATATCATCCACAAATACCTCACTTACCAGTATCTTATCTCCTTTTGTCTTGAGATATATGTTATTGTCTTCACTAGTTCTTTGAAAACCTATCTTCACTAAGTGAGAGTGCAATCTTTCATACCATGCTCTTGGTGCTTACTTCAATCCATATAATGCCTTATGTAGTTTACACACCATGTCCTTTTCTAAAGTTAAAGCATACCAATTAGGTTTTTCAATGTAGACTTCCTCTTCCAATATTCCATTTAGGAATTTTGACTTCACATCCATTTGATATACTTTGAATCCTCTATATGCTGCAAATGCAAGTAGATTCCTTACTCCTAATCTTGCAACTGGTGTAAATGTCTCACCATAGTCTTCACCTTCTTCTTGTGTATATCCTTTGCATACCAATATAGCTTTATTTCTCACCACTACTCCATCTTCATTCAATTTATTTCTGAATACCCATTTTGTTCCTATTACATTCTTGTTCTCTAGTCTGGGTTCCAATGACCATGTATTGTTCTTCTCTATCTGGTCAAGTTCTTCTTCCATTGCCTTGATCTAGTCTTCATCTGCAAAGGTTTCTTTTATTGTTCTAGGCTCAATGGTGTAAATCATACAAGAGTTCTCTCTTAGGCTCGTTCTAGTTAGCAAACTTGCATTCTTGTCTCCAATAATCTGATCAGGGCTATGATTGAGTCTAACATACCTTGGAATAACATGATCTTGCTTTTCAGGTTCTTCTTCTTCTCCACTTTCTTCATATTTTGTTGGGCCTTCCTATTCCAATTAAACTGGGTCTTCTCTATTCAGTTCACCAACTTCTAGCTTCACCAGTTTCGGTTCCAAAAATAGTGTGTAAGGTTCTTCTTCTTCCTTCTCCTTGCTAGTTTCTTTTGATTTTAGAGGAAATTGATCAACTTGGACATTGATCCTTTCAATGATCTTCTTAGTCCACTTGTTGTAACACTTGTAAGCTTTTCTCTTGGTGGAGTAACCAATAAATATGCCTTCATCACTCTTGGCATCAAACTTACCAATATAATCACCTCTTTTGATAAAACATTTGCTACCAAAAATTATAAAGTAACTGACATTAGGTGATCTACCATACCATTACTCATAGGGAGTTTTGTCCTTACCTGTTTTAACCAGTATTTGGCTCATTATGTAAACAGTTGTGCTGATAGCTTCTCTCCAGAATGTCTTAGCTACACCTCCTTGAATTAGCATAGTCCTAGTAGCTTCAACTACTGACTAGTCATTCCTTTATCCTATACTATTATGTTGTTGTGTCCTAAGTGCAAAAAGTTGCCTCTTGATTCCATTGTCTTCATAGTATATAGTGAATTCCTCTTAAGTAAATTCACCACCTTGATCAGTTCTCAAGCACTTTATCTTCTTTCCACTTTCATTTTCAACTAAGGCTTTGAATGCCTTTAACTTGCTAAATGCTTATGTCTTGTCTTTCAAGAATGTGACCCACATCATCCTTGACCAATCATTGGTAAATATCATGAAGTACCGATCACCTTCAATATTCCTAGTCCTAATTGGTCCACAAAGGTTGGTATGAACCAAATCTAGCAAATGTTTTGTTGAGAATGATTTTCTCTTGAAGGTTGAGGATGTCATTTTCCCTAACTGACATTCCTTTCACAAAGCATTCACTAGTTTGTCCAACTGTGGCAAACCTTTTATTGATTTGGACTTACTAACTCTTACAATGTTATCATAATTTACATGACATAATGTCCAATGCCAAATCCAACTATCTTATACTTCTGCAATTAAACAACTATTGACTTTAGAGTTTAAGTGAAACAAGTTACATCTGGTCTATTTGTCGATAGCAATCAGTTCACCTTTGCTTCCATAAATCTTGCAAACTCCATTCTTGAGTTCTAGTGGGTAACCTTTGTCATTGAGTTGAGCAACACTCAAAAGAGCGTGTTTCAATCCTTCAACCCAGTAGACATAATCTGCATTGCTTTAACCATTTAGAGAGATGGTTCCCTTTCCTTTCACCATGTAGGGTGAGTCATTCCCAAATCTCACAACACCTCCATCAAATTCCCTCAAAGTAAAAAACTTACTCCAATCACCGTTCATGTGGTGTGAACAACCACTATCTATAATCGAGACATATAAACTATCCATGTGAGAGACCAATGCCTTATGATTTGATATATCTTATTTAATAGCAACAAAGACAATGTCCTCATTTGCATCTTCCTTAGATTCTTCATCTGTAATTCCTCCATCCACTACAATGAGACAATCTCTTTCACCTTTTCCTTTATACTTCCTATACTTCTCACATTTTCACTCATTATCTCCATTTGGACAGTTAGCAGCAATATGTCCAATCTGGCTACATGTAAAACACTTCAATGGTAATTTACCTCTATACTTACTGGTACCTCTGGGTAGCCACTTGGCCAATAATACTTCAAGATCAATCAGACTATCTTGATCATCTACCTCTCTATTGGATCTAGATTCATGACTGTAGCTCACTTGTCTACTTTTCCTTACCGGTGGAGTTGAGAATGAGGCTCTAAATGCATATTTTGATCTTTGAACACTTCCATCAAAACCATTTAATTCAAATGTAGTTAATTTACCAATGATAGAGTCAAGAGTTACCTTTGTTTTATCAATAGACTTGAGTTCTTGAATGGTTGCAACTTGGATAGCATATACCAGTAGAAGGGTTATCAACACCTTGCTAACCACTATGGTATCCTCCACTATACCTCCAACACTTTTGATTTCTTTGACTATCTCCTTGATCCTTTGACCACACTATTGAATGTGTTCTCTTTCAGCCATTTGCATATCATCAAATTTTCCTCTCAGACTCTCTTCTTTGGCAATCTTAACATGCTCATCACTGCTATAGATATCTTCTAGTTTCTTCCATACTTCATATGCAATCTCCAATCCATGAACATCAACATATTTTGAATCAGACAAGGAACTGATGATGGCCTCCAATGCTTGATTATTCTCCTATTGCTCCTTCTTTTGATCATTTGTCATAATCCCACTAGGCAAGTTTTATTTAGTAACAACATGTTCCCAATATTGATTTCCTAAGCTCTTGATATAGATCTTCATCCTATTGTTATGCCTTGCACATCTATGTCCCCATTTAGTCTCCTTGAGTCAAAATATGGACCCCCTTTTTTTCTTCTTTTTGGTTTTACCTCGAAACTCTGGAGTCTCAGATTCCTGAGGTCTTGCTGTTGTTTCGACCTCAGAACTCTGGAGTCCCGAGGTCCTTGTTGTTCCAACCTTGGAACTCTGAAGTCTTGGAGTCCCAAGGTCGTGGGTCTTTTGGCCTCGGAACTCCAGAATCCCAGAGTCCCAAGTTTGTTGGTCTTTTGGCCTAAGAAGTCTGGAGTCCCAGAGTCTCGAGGTGGTTTTAATTCTTGTGCTTTCTATCAACCTCAGAACCTCGGGACCTCGGAGTCCCAGGATCGTGTTTATGGTTTTCGTATGGAAGGATTCGGGAGGCTATATATAAGAGATGATGAGTTTTTTGAGTTCATTTATGCATTCAGAGCTTCTCCTCCCTAACTCCAAGTCGCAAAACTCCGGACTTCCGAGCTCTCTCTTGGCATTTGTTGGGTTTTTGATTCACTAGGTTGGTGAATTTTCTCTCCTTGTGATGTTTTTGTAGATTAGATTTCCTTTTTGTTCTTCATTTTTCGCGTTTTGGTTTTTTTGGGCGTGCCCTATTTTTCCCGCTCGGAACCCTAGATCCATGGAGTTTTGGGTTCCTATTCCATTCCACCCCGGAATCCCGGATCCCCAGAGTTTTGGGTGTCGACCTGCCATTCCACCCCGAATCCCCGGAGTTTCGGATGTCTACCTCCATTCCACCCCGGAACCACGAATCCTTGGAGTTCTTGGTGCCCGTTCCATTCCACCCCGGATCCCCAAAGTTCTGAGTGTTGACCTACCATTACACCATGGAATCCCGAATCCTCAGAGTTCTGGGTGCCCATTCCATTCCACCCCGGATCCCCAGAGTTCCGAGCATTCTCCCTTTGTGCTTACCCCAAGACCCTGGGACCTTGAAGTCCTAAAGTGAATCAAAATTTATGTTTAGTATTAAGGACTAAAAATTTGTGTTTGCCTACAGGTTCAAGTGGTTAGATGGACTCATCCTCCAGCAAAAGAGGCAAAGAAATTGATAGACTCTCGACCACCATGAAGTATCATTACCAAGGACAGGTATATGTTTCAAAGTTGGAGGATCAAATTAGATGGGTTACCAATATGGAAATTGGCCACATCGAAATTGAAGATATCAGGATTCAATTGGATAAATCTACTCTGGAGGCCCTCCACCAAAGAATTAAGAGGTCCGACTTAGTTGAAGCCACTATTTTCCCATAGTTAGTACAAGCACTAGAATTCATAATGTCCATTGCACCATTTTACAATCCAGAAACTAGAAAATGCATAGATGCACAGGGAAGGACAATCATAGACTTGTCTCTAGATATACTTGGTTTTGTCTTTGGAATTCCAACCAGAGAGGAAGCATTTCTGTTGATCGAAGAAGAGGCCTTGAAGGCATGGAATGACAAGACATCAGCCAGCAAAAGGTATATGAATGCGAACTGGTTAGAAGAAGAAAGAAAGATAGGGCTCAAGGCAATAAAGATCCTAAGGGCAGACTTCAAAGAGCCTCAAAAAGATTTAATCATCATGCTTAGTAGGGCCTTTGGCAAGCCAGACTGCGAGCACTTCCATCCCTGGATGTTCCAGTTCATGACCACCATTTTGATAGGGAAACAATACTTTGACTGGTTGCAGATCCTCTCTGATAATATCTGTAGGTAGATGAAAGAGGTGCAGCACACACAAAAATTATTCATCACATCATATGTCATCTAGGTAGCTGCCAGAGCTGGAAAATTCCTAGGCCTACAGGTGGAAGGACAATTGGGAGAGAAGGATCGATAGAAGAAGATATGGGAGTATTATTCCCAACTCACTCTAGCCAATTCTAAGGTTCATTTCAAGAGGGTTAATGATGCCTTTGTTTTCCCAATAATCATCAAATTGATAGGGGATGCAGGATATCAGATTAGCCCAGAGGCCATGGCTATCATCCAGGAGTGGGCATGTTGGTTCATTCAAAACCCACACTCCACTTACATCAGGGTTAGTGGATTCATAGGGAATCCAATGTTGCTGCCTCGTTATTGCAATGATAGGGTGATTCTGCTAGAATATGTAAGGCATCTTGTAGGCCTCCAATCACTAATGTCATCAAAGCATAAAACAAGAATTGATTTCTCAGTATCTATTGGATGCTTTGCCCATTCCAAGATACAAGTGGCAAAGTTGGCAGAACACGAGCTTCAAGATCTAAACTTGAAGGAATACGATCATGTTAGGGAGTTTTATGATCCCTACAGGAAACTCAAACAAGCTATGTCTAAGGCATATGAGGGGCACAGGCCCAGCCTGGAAGATTTTTGGGCTAACTTACAAGATAGTTTTGAGGTCAGGGAAAAGAACTATAATAGGTTATCTATCCCACAGGTAAGAGATTTTGGTATTGAGACTAACCTCCCTAAAGACCCAAGGGATGATGGAGAGTTACTTGATCCAATCTCTAGAGAATCAGGTATAGATAAGGGGGCCTTCTCCCTAGTAAAGTGGCCTGCAACTGAGGATACAAATATGGACAAGGTCACTTAGGCGGTCATCAATAGGACTAAACAATGGTTAAGCCGAAGGGTAAGGCCCAACATATAAAAAACAAATCAAAAGGAATCCACCTCAAGGGTACCTCAGTCAAGAGGTCATAAGGAGTATGCCCGAAAGACAAGGTCAGCCTCAAGGTAGAATACCTGCACTGACCCAGGTGAGGAAGACAAGCCTCAAGAAAGCATTGAGGACTTGTTGAAGAAACTCCAAGAAAAGATAAAGGAGTCTGAACTGTTGAAGAAGGCTGTAGACTTAGGGGTGACCGATGGATTGGGCATAGTGCCACTCACCAAAGTTCTCCCACCAAGGAAGGCTATAGGCCACACTATAGGAGAGGGTACCTAGGGACAAGAAGAGAAAGTAGAAGCCACTGAGGAGGTACCCGCTCAGCCACCTTCCATAGGTACAACAAGTGCTTCAGGCACCACTACTCGCACACCACCAAAGTTAATGTATCTACAGGGCAGCCCTGAGTGCAAGGTTTCATACCCACTACCGAGGAGGTAAAAGTTAGAAACATTGAGTCTAACTCTGATCAAGAAGAGGAGGATTTTGAGCAACAACGATCACTAGGGAGTGAACAAGAAGGGGGTGAGGCAGAAGACATCTTGAATGAAAGGTTGATTCTAACTCCTCAAGATCAAGAGGACCTTCTTAAGGATATAGCAGTTGGGCAAGCAGAGATGGAGACAGGTGATGAAGAAATGGCATTGAATGAGGAGGTCAGTGGTAAGCTAGGAGAATTACACAAACAACAAGCTCTCCAAGCTAACCTAGCCCACCGGATTGCATCATTCCAAGATCCTAGGCAAACGAGAGCTGAAGCAAGAGATGAAGCGGAAGAGCAGGTAGAGGTTCATGTCATAACTATAGATATTGTATCACATCAAGGTGATAAAGCTAAAGATATACCACAATGGGTAGAGTTCACCTTCAAGAAGAAAAAGATAAAAGAAGAGCTCCCCAAGGTTACTCTACAATAAGCAATCACTGAGGAACCACCAAAGGATAAGAAGCTAAAGATAGTTAATCACCTGTCAAAAACTAGTTCTAGTGAGGTGATTACAAATGTGGCGGTTCCATCGCAGGCCGAGGGAAAATCTTCTCCCAAATACCAAATATCACAGATAAACCTGGGTAAGAAAACCAAGTGGGGAGAATTAGATACCTTGGAGCTAGCCACAAGTCTTGTTAGAGGGCACGTGGAAAAGGAGCACACCTCAAATATGGATCTTAAGGTGCAACTTGGGCATTATAAACAACTCTTGATAGAAATGTATAAACATTTGGACTCTTGTAGAATGGATGACCTACCTTAGACCTCATCACTGCTAGAGGGAGAGGTAAAGGCACTACTAGAGGTGAGATGAGTAGCTACGGCCGCCAAATCTTAGACTCAAGTAAATGCGGCCAAGGTTAGATTATTTCTATAGAATACAATGGAAATATACTGTAAGGTGGTACATGCAGGTGGAGCTTTGGCAACCTGCTCCACACAATGGGAGTGGAAGGAGAACACCTTTAATAAACAGCCCCAAATTTTGAAAAGGATACTATGGTTAGGAGAAGAGCTGATAGTAAAAGAAGACCTCTTAGGAGGGGACAATTGTGAGAATTTATAGTCATACATATACATTTTGGAGCTGAAAATAGAGATGTATCAGTAGTATATCATGGAGATGACTGTAGCCATATGAGAATTTTGTGATGAATGTACTAGGTCCTTTCGGCCTCAGAATAGCTGATACTAGAATAATGGACCAGCAATAAGTCTTGAATCAATGGGATGCGTATGAGGCACAAAACCTAGGACCTACCACCCAGTTTGATGTCGCCCTTATGGATAGATACACACAACTGATTACTCAGTGTCAAGAGGTGGCAGATACGGTAAAGGAGTTAGAGGAACAAGGAGCACATGCATATGAGACTTTGAAGAAATATAAATTTAGAATTAAGCATGTAGCCAATCCGCTAGTCCAAGTAGTTGCATGCATAATTAAAAATTATAAGGCTTTTACTAAGAAATAAAAAGTTAAGCACATAATTGCTAAAGATAGCAAAGCTTTTTCTTCTACTATTGCTCCTACGCAAGTTCCAGTTTTGAAAGAAATCCTGCATGATTATGAAAATGTGGCTCACCCAACATGGTCTTTGTAGTGCTCCTATAGCGTCCATTTTATAGTTGTTAAGTGGAGTGTCCAGGCAGAAACTTGCAAGTTAACTGCGAGTGCTAGTTTTAGTTCTTAATTTAGGGTAGAGTTATTTCCTAAATAATAGGGTGAAGAGCTTCTATAAATTGAGAAGTTGGATTCATTATTAGGGGTCCCAAATTGATGATTTGTGGCCTATTTTAGAGATTTTAGAGTATTTTGTAGATTGTCAAGAAGTTTGAGTTACTCTTGTTATACATTCATGGAGATTAATATGTAAAGCAACGTGTAGATTGCTTGATCTACGTTTATATTCTACCAAATTATTCTGTGTAATCTGGTAATGTCTATTGTTTTGAGTTAGCAACATGGTTTAATCTTTTTGTCTATCATTTTATGTATCATATTGCGCACATCAGTGGTGTATGAGAATTACTGTGATAGGTCATATTGTTGATGATTTATTTCCACAGATTTGCGAAATTGGTGATTTTCCAGGTTTTCTGGAGGTCCGTTGTTGAATGCTAACTTGGATAATATTTGATAATTGCTTGGATTGTAGGGAACTAATTCAATAGTTTTTTAAGATGTCATTGTATTGATCTTTATTGTTATTTTCTTGTTTCCCTTACACTTCACATTTTATTTCCCCAAAGAATCTTAAATCATAAAAATACAAAAAAAAGAGGAAGTGCAATTGTCCATAAACCAGCGAGATTTAGCTCTAACCAGCAGGCCCCTTTATAGGTATAACCACATCAACCATTGAGCTATCCATCACCATCGAGACCTGACTACAGAGACCTTGGGGTAGTGAGTTCTTCCAAACTCGTTACTTTTCAGGAGAAGTGGTAAGTGTTTGCATAAACTACCTAACTATTGGTGGGTGTGTCAAAACACACGTCAACAGAAACTGGTGCAAGAAGGAGGGCTAGACTAATCCCCTCGTAGGTGAACCGCATATGGTATTTCCAGGGGATGGATTGATGCCCTTCAACCAACCTAACCTCAACAACTAGCAAGATTCCATTCTTACTCAACTATACGACTTTGCTTAGGACAGTACGAGAAATACAACCATTGGTTACAAGTACGACAAGTCTTAGACAATGAGAGACAAAAGGCTATACATATAGAAGCAGAGGCACAAAGACAACTCAATCCTCAGGTGAACCCACGATAAAATCTAAAACCACCTCCTTAACTAGATAATTGAGGTACTAAGATAGATCATATATCATCTTTTTCTCCCAAGAGATTCCACCGAGTCCTTAGGAGTGGTTCTTCACCATCTGACTTAGTTGAGTTAGGACCTACCACTAGGAGGAAGAAGAATAAAGCTAAGAAACAACCCTCAACATCCTCACCAGTACAATCATCCATACCCAATGTAAGAGATCAACTGATCCCCAATCCTCAGCGTATAGCTACATCTTTTGTAACTCAACATTCACCATCACTACCTTCGATGGCCTACTTCAACTAGGACACTACACTGCTAGAAACCATACCAAGGGGTATACATGACTGACATAGAAACCTTGACAAATTTTGTAGCAAATTTTACTATCTAGGCAGATGAATGACTGATGAACATATTGAAGCATTCAAAGATGTGGTTGTTCGTAATCATATTGAACACCAAGATGTAGTACATAGACTCTTCCCATATTCACTTGGGGAGAATGAATACAATTGGTACTTAACCCTACTTGCAAACTCCATCATAGGTTGGGATGTTTTGGAGAAGGCCTTCATTGATCAATTCCGAGTGTACGTAGACCCCAGGACACTATACCATCAGTTTGCTTCTCTTAAGAAATTTCCCAATGAGCCATTAATGACTTTTAATACTAACTTCCAAAGGGAATTCAAGAGGCTACAAGCCCCTTACTAGGTAGCGCCTAATGTAGCCATTGACTCATATCTGAGAGCTATTGACCCTTGGACTTCTATGCTCATTAAAATGAGTGTTCCTCAAGATCAAAGGGATACCTTAGCAAAAGTCTTCACATTAGCAATTAGCATGAATCAGGAGTTGAATCAAACCTCGGGAGGGATTGGATATAATTTACCAATAGGGGTGAATCAAGGAAATTACAATCAACTCCTAGGTGTACCCTCGTCTCTACCTAAAGGTGCCCCAACAATGAACCCCATGCTAATTTATGCACCCCAACCTTAGGCAAGTCAACAGTTTGCAGCTCAAGTGTCGACTTGGAAAAATGGTGCCAATACCATCCCCACTCAAACATAGTACATTGGTCAACCGCAAGCCGGAAATCAACAATTTGACAATATGATTTCGGTAAACCAACTTCCAACTACGACACTTGAGAATCAAGGATCCCATATATCTGCTGAAGTAGAAGCCTTGAAGAAAATGATCTTGCAGGTTACTACAGACTTGAGCTAGCTAAAGATGAATCCACCGAGAGGGTATAATCAATCTCAACCATATAATAATTAATGAAACTACAATAACTAGAACCAAAATCAAAGGTACAATAATAAACCTTATAATATGGAGTGGAATACGGGTCTGAATAATGGTGGGGTGAACCACGACCACCCGGATGCACAGGATAACCTAAACCACACACAAAGTGTTAACCTTGCTAATATGAATCTACTAACAAATTGGTGTAGGTTGCATGACACAGCTGCCCATTCTAAGGTTAATTGTGCATAATTCAAGAAAATCATAAGAATTGCTCAAGTTGATTCTCAGCCTAAAGATTGTTCTAATGATGAACCTGATAAGGGTAATACTGCCATGTTGGTTGATACTTTCCTGTGTAAAGAGTTTCAGGCTAAAGCTGATGGTGAACCATGCGTATACGATGCTCAAGCCTTTCAGACCAGGAACAATTATAATCTTAGGAGTCAAGGCAAGGCTCCTTTAATAGAGCCACCTCCCCTGACGTGCGGGTTTGTACCTCCAGATGCTAATGCAAGAAACAATCCTTGTCCACCTCGAGATGTCCAAGGAACACACCCTAGACAAGCTTAGGGGCAAGATTATGTTCTGAAAGGATCAATTGATGTTACTAAGGAGATGGAAAGGACTACCACTACTATGTCCTTAATGGAAGTATTGAGATATTGCCCCGAATAGAAGAGGGCTCTCCTTAGGAAGTTGGAAATGTTAGAATCATAGAGTAATGAGGTTAAGATGGTAGACTTTAATGAAGTCAATGCTAACGTCAGTAATAATGCAATAGAAAATCCACCATTTTTACTGAGTTTGAAGATATGTGGGAAGAATTTACATAATTGTTTGGTAGACTTAGGAGCTTCAGGAAATGTAATGCCTTATTCTATATGCCAACAACTTGGACTTCAATCAGTACGTGTAAATAGTAAGGTAGTACAATTAGACAAAACAAGGTTAATGTCATTGGAGAATTGAAAGATGTATACATCCAGTTAGGCATTGATCCTCAAATATCTCACTATATTGACATTCAAGTGGTGGATATTCCAGAAGTATATGGGATGCTCCTCAGTAGGGATTGGTCCAAGACACTGGGAGGATATTTCTCAACTTGTTTTACATACTTATGGTTTCCTTGGAAGGGGGTCAGTAACCAAATTCGAATTGATAGTGAGCCTAAATTGAAGAAATTGGTCATGGATTATGGTGCTCTTAATTAAGTGGCATTTGCTGAGGTCAGCCCAGGGGTTTACAGGGTTAATGAGATTCTTACTTTCTCTACACCAGCCCCTCTTCAATTATTTCAAGCTGACAAGACCACATATAGAAGGTGGGTAAAAGAGTTCGCTATAGCAGTACAACAAGGAATGTGCTTATTGGGAAACACTATGAAAATACAAGAGTTGCTGCTTCCAAAGTGATGTCAGATACACCATGAGGAGCACTCAGAAGTTTCATGTATCCCATGTCAGAATGAGATTATGAAGTTGATGAGTTCAGTTCCATTCAAAGAGAATGATCATACCAACAATATGGAAGAAGTTCAAGGTTTCAAATTAGAGCCCATAGACAAGACTATCTTACCTAAAGAATACAACCATGAGGTTCTTGTAGTTAAGGTTGTTAAAAATGAAGAGGGAGATGTTCCTCTAGAGCTTAATAAGGAAGAAACACAATCCAAGCTTCAACCCCAATCAGAACACGTTGTTCCAAGTACTACTGAAGTGTTTATACAATCAAAAATTGAACAAACTCAATAGTCACAAAGTCTTGAGCTTAAGAAGAAACAATCCTCTCTAAGCACTAACCTCAGTATTGACCCAAAGGTGAAAAATATGAAGAGACCAAAAGATGAAATATGGTTTTTAAAGTTTGATGAGTCAAGATCCAAACAAGGCAGAGAAGCAGGCATAGAGTTAACCAACCCAAAAGGGAAAACCCTTTTAGCTTATTACCGACTTCAATTCCCTTGTACTAATAACGTGACAGAGTATGAAGCCTTAATTAGAGGATTACTCTTTGCCCATAAGAAAGGAGCAAAGTGTTTGAAGGTGCAAGGAGATTCAGAGTTGGTGGTTAAACAAGTGTGAAGCCAATATGTATGCCATGACAAAAGGTTAGTGGCATATCAGAATAGAGTGTGGGATCTAATTGAAGATTTCGAGGCTTTTGACATTCAACTGGTACCTAGCAAAGTAAATGAAATACCTGATGAGCTGGTTGTAGCTACCTGTACATTAGAACCAGTAAGCCAATCCCCTTTAAAGAAGTTCTCGGTGGAGTTAATCTCTTCACCTGATGTGCCTAACAATATTAAACATTTCCAAGTCTTCCGAGATGACACCCATATCTTATCCTTTCTCGCCAATTCAGGGGATTTTGAAGATCAAATTATTGATGAGGAAGACAAATCAAATGATTTTAATAACAAAGGTAATGTGGATATTTTGGATTTACCAACCAATGTTATTCCCAAAGGGATGGTCACCTTGGAGAGAATTTTTGATTCGAACCCGAGAGTAAAAGGGAGATTAACAACTGATTCAGATGCTAGAAAATACAAGCCTCATAATATTGGTCCGGAAGGACAAGAGAGAATTGTCTATATCGGGAAGATTTGCACTCAAAGTGAAAGAGAAAAACTGATACAGATCTTGAAAGAATTCATCGATGTAATAGCATGGGGGTATGAAGATTTAAAGACATTCGATACAATGATTATCACCCATGTGATTCCCCTAAAACTGAACATAAAACCATTCAGGCAAAAACAACGTCTGATCAATGTACTAATAGAACCCTTGATCTTCAAGGAAGTGCAAAAGCTACTTTCCGCTAAGATAATTTTTCTAGTACGACATTCTACTTGGGTTGCTAATTTGGTACTAGTGCAGAAAAAGAATGGAGAAATACGGCTTTGCGTGGATTTTCACAATCTTAACAAAGCCTCTAAGAAAGATAATTACCCACTCCCTTCTTTGGATGAAGTATTACAAATTGTGAATGGTTCACAAATGATGTCATTTTTAGATAGTTATTTAGGATATAACCAGGTGTTGGTAAATTATAAAGATTGTATGAAGATGACATTTACAATGAAGTGGGGAACATATGCGTATAAAAGAATGTCATTTGGATTGATTAATGTTGGGGCAACCTTCCAGCGAGCGATGGATACAACATTTAAAGAACTGATTGGAAAATGCATTATTATTTATATGGATGATTTGACGATATTTTCCAAGATCAGAGAAGACCACCCAGACCACCTCATAAAGGTATTAGAGAGGTGTCAGAGATATGGGATTTCCCTTAATCCCAAGAAATGTGTGTTTGGAGTGGCTGAAGGAAAGCTACTTGGCCACGTAATCTTCGAGAGGGGGATCTCTATAGACCCAGATCAGGTAGAAGCATTATTAAAATTACAAATGCCCAACAGTAAAAAAGAGATGAGATCTTTCTTCGGGAAGATCAATTTTGTCAGAAAATTCATTACTGGGTTTGCAGAGATAGTCAAGCCCTTGAATGAAATGATGAAGAAGGATGCTAAGGTCGAGTGGACAACTGAAGCAAAAGAGGCTTTCGCCCAGATCAAGAAATCCATCACCGGAGCTCCTGTACTAACTAGTCCTGATTACACACTGTCATTTTACATATATTCTTTTGCTTTGCTACACTAAGGAGAAGCTATTTTGATGCAAAGGCAAGCAGGAGATGAGAAACCTATTGCATTTATGAGTTCTCCTTTCAAAAGCATTGAGGTTAGATATTCTGCTCTTGAAAAACAAGTCTTTGCATTAGTAAGAGCAGTCAAGAAGTTTAGACATTACATCTTAAGGAGTAATATTTATGCGATTGTTCCTGACCAAGCAGTAAAGTCACTACTCATGCAGTCTGAACTAGGAGAACGATGAGGGAAATGGATGGAAATATTGCAAGAATTTGACTTAGAGATGCATCCCATGAAGTTGGTCCGAGGTCAAGGATTGTCTCAGGCCATGGTGACTGACATCCCTCAAATCCAGTGCCAACAGTATACATTGAAGTCATTCACTCAAGACCCTTGGTACACAAATTTGGTATTTGTATTGTTGAATAATAGGTGTCTTGAGGGATTGACAACTATACAAAGATGAGCATTAAGGATCAAGAGTGCTGATTATATGATCAAGGATTTGACACTCTATAGAAAAAATTATGAGGGTATCTACCTTCGCTACCTTGATCATCAAGAAGCCCATAATATGATTGAGGAATTTCACAGGAAATATGGTACTAGTCATGGGTCAGCAGATGCCACTACACATCAAATTTTGAAGGCTGAATATTATTGGCCTATCATATTTAAGGATACTCATGAACATGTCTGACATTGCCATACATGCCAAACTATAGCCTCTAGAGAAAGAAATCCCACTATGCCTCTCCAACCAGTGTTTGAGGTAAGACCTTTTGCTCAATGGGCTCTGGATTTCATAGGTGTTATTAACCCTAATTCATCTATAGGACATAATTTTACTCTTACAACAATAGATTATTGTACCTAGTTGACAGAAGCCATTGCATGTCACAATGCTACTGTTGAGGTAGTCCTAAAATTTATTGAAGAACATATCATCACTAGGTTTGGTATGCCGTTCGCTTTGATACGTGATAATGGTCCTGCTTTTGCTTCTACACAATTGATGCAATGGTTATTACCAATATAAAGTGATATTGAAATTTTCATCCAACTATTACCCACAAGGTAATGGGGTAGCTGAATCCACAAACAAGAACATCCTAGATGTCATCAAGAAGTTACTCAAGAAAAACCCCAGGGATTGGCATAATCAACTGAGATATGCCCTATGGGCTGATCGAACCAGAATAAAAGCTGCCCTAGGAACTTCTCCATACTACCTTGTCTATGGCCAGACCCCTATTTTCCCAATTAACTTACAAATATCGGTCTTCCAATTAATGAAATAACTTGACATTGAGGATCAGGTAGAGGTACGCCTCTTAAACATCTTGCTAAATTCTGAGAGACTTCGACTCTCTACTATTTATGATTTCATTGTCATTTGGTTGAGTTAGAAACCTTTGTCTATACTCATTCAAAGTGGTATATAATCATTTAAATATGATGCGAGTTTTTAACTTTCAATTTGGAAAAGGCTAGCTTGATAAACACAACACTAACGTCACATTAAGATACATCAGAAAGGTTTTGTGAGATAGCAAATAAACTGGGTATCAAGTGAAAAATCTGATGTCAAGGCATTTCATGTTATCCATCGTGGCTCCCAACCCAGTTATCGAACTTCAATGTTTGAAAGTTGCTTAAAAGATTATTGAAGAAAGAAGTCATTCTCTATATCCTATAATTTTTTCAAAAAGAAAAAAGAAAAAAAAAAAGAGAAAGAAAAAGGAGAAAAAAAAAAGAGAGAGAAAAATGATCCTCCTAAGCAACTCAAATGGGTGTTTCAAGTAACCTCCACTAGGGCTATGGATGCCTGGCTGGCAATGGAGCACTGCTTGATGAAGGCCAGAGGTATCTTTGTCAGGGCTATAGATGCCTGACTAGCAGCAGAGCTATGCCCAGGATAACATTGCATGAAACACGATTAATGACTTCACCTATGTAGCTTGCGCCTAGTTTCCTCTAACTATCTACATTATTGAAATGATGGAGTAACAAATCACATGCACACACTTAAGGTTGATCATGTCTATTCATCATCTTGGTTATTTGTTCATCACTTACTCATCTTCTACTCTTATACATCCTTTTGAATGATAATAGCCTTAAGTGTCAGATTAACCAGAGATTCTGAAATTCTAAATTGCCTATACTCATTTTTCCCAAACAATCGCCATTTGTTATGCCTTTCATATCTTTGTCCCCATTTAGCCTCCTTGAGTCAAAATATGGACCCCCTTTTTTTCTTCTTTTTGGTTTTACCTTGGAACTCTGGAGTCCCGGAGTCCCGAGGTCCTTGTTGTTCCGACCTCGGAACTCCAGAGTCTCGAAGTCCCGAGGTCATGGGTCTTTTGGCCTTGGAACTCCAGAGTCCTAGAGTCCTAAGGTGGTTTTACTTCTTGTGCTTTCTATCAACCTAGGAACCTCAGGATCTCGGAGTCCTGGGATTGTGTTTATGGTGTTCGTACTGAAGGATTCGGGAGGCTATATATAAGAGATGATGAGCTTTTTGATTTTATTTGTGCATTCAAAGCTTCTCCTCCCTAACCCCAAGTCACAAAACTCTGGACTTTCGAGCTCTCTCTTGGCATTTGTTGGGTTTTCAATTCACCAGGTTGGTGAATTTTCTCTCCTTGTGATGTTTTTCTAGATTAGATTTCCTTTTTGTTCTTTGTTTTTCACGTTTTGGTTTTTTTGAGCATGCCCTAGTTTTCCTGCTTGGAACCTCGAATCCCCGGAGTTCTAGGTGCCCGTTCCATACCACCCCGAAACCCCAGATCCCCAGAATTCTAGGTGTTAGCCTGCCATTCCACCTTAGAACTCTGGATCCCCAGAGTTCTAGGTGTCGACCTACCATTCGACCCCGAAACCCTAGATCCCCGGAGTTGTGGGTGTTTTCCTCCATTCCACCGTGGAACCTCGGATCCCTGGCGTTCTGAGTGCCCATTCGATTCCACCTCGGATCCCTGGAGTTCCAGGTGTTGACCTTCCATTCCACCCCGGAACCCTGGATCCTCAAATTTTTGGGTGTCGACTTGCCATTCTACCCCGGAACCTTGGATCCCCAGAGTTCCAGGTGCCTATTCCATTCCACCCCGGAACCCTGGATCCTTGGAGTTTTGGATCACCCCAAACCAGGAGCCTGGAACCACAGATCCCTGGAGTTTAGGGAGGTTTTTATAGACTCCACCTCGGAACCCTGAATCCTCAAAGTTTCGAGTCTTCTCCCTTTGTGCTTACCATGGGACCCTAGGACCCTGAAGTCCCGAAGTGAATCAAAATTTATGTTTAGTATTGAGGACTGAAGATTTGTGTTTTGTTTATAGGTTCAAGTGGTTAGATGGACTCATCCTCCACCAAAAGAGGGAAAGAAATTGATAGACTCCTAGCCACCATGAAGTATCATTACCAAGGACAGGTATATGTTTCAAAGCCGGAGGATCAAATCAGATGGGTTACCGATATGGAAATCAACCACATCAAAATTGAAGATATCAGGGTTCAATTGGATAAATCTACTCTGAAGGCCTTCCACTGAAGAATTAAGAGGTCTGGCTTAGTTGAAGCCATTGTTTTCCCATAGTCAATACAAGCACTAGAATTAATAATGTCCATTGCACCATTTTACAATCCAGAAACTAGAAAATGCACAGATGCATAGGGAAGGACAATCATAGACTTGTCTCCAGATATGCTTAGTTTCATCTTTGGAATTCCAACTAGAGAGGAAGCATTTCTATTGATCGAAGAAGAGGCCTTGAAGGCATGGAATGACAAGAAATCAACCAGCAAAAGGCATATGAATGTGAACTGGTTAGAAGAAGAAAGAAAGACAGGGCTCAAGGAAATAGAAATCCTAAGGGCAGACTTCAAAGAGCTTTAAAGAGATTTAATCATCATGCTTAGTAGGGCCTTTGGAAAGCCAAACTACAAGCACTTCCATCCCTGGATGTTCTAGTTCATGACCACCATTTTGATAGGGAAACAATACTTTGGCTAGCTGTAGATCCTCTCTAATAATATCTATAGGCAGATGAAAGAGGTGCAACACACACAAAAATTCTTCTTCACATCATATGTCATCTGGGTAGCTACCAGAGCTAGAAAATTCCTAGACCTATAGGTGTAAGGACAATTGGGAGAGCAGGAAGGACAAAAGAATAATGATGCCTTTATTTTCCCAATAATCATCAAATTGACAGGGGATGCAGGATATCGGATTAGCCCAAAGGCCATGGCTATCATCTGGTAGTGGGCATGTTGGTTCATTCAAAACCCATGCTCCACTTACATCAGTGTTAGTGAATTCATAGGAAATCCAATGTTGTTGCCTCATTATTGCAATGATAGGGTAATTCTACTAGAATATGTAAGGCAGCTTGTAGGCCTCCAATCACTGCTATCATCAAAGCATAAAATAGGAATTGATTTCTCATTATCTATTGGATACTATGCATGTTCCAAGATACAAGTGGAAAACTTGGCAGAAAAAGAGCTTCAAGATCTAAACTTGGAGGAATACGATCATGCTAGGGAGTTCTATGATCCCTACGAGAAACTCAAACAAGCTATGCCTAAGGCATATGAGGGGCACAGGCCCAACCTAGAAGATTTTTGGGCTAATTTACAAGACAATTTTGAGGTCAGGGAAAAGAAATATAATAGGTTATCTGTCGCATAGGTAAGAGATTTTGTTATTGAGACTAACCTCCCTAAAGACCTAAGGGATGACAAAGAGTTACTTGATCCAATCTATAGAGAATTGGGTATAGATAAGAGGACCCTCTCCCCAGTAAAGTGGTCTACAACATAGGATACAAATATGGAGAAGGTCACTCAAGCAGTCATCAATAGGACTAAACAATGGTTAAGCTAGAGGGTAAGGCCTAGCATATAAAAAACAAAGAAAAAGGAATCCACCTCAGGGGTACCTCAGTCAAGAGGTCATAACAAGTATGCTCGAAAGACAAGGTCGGCCTCAAGGCAAAATACGTCCACTGACCCAGGTGAGGAAGACAAGCCTCAAGAAATCACTAAGGACTTGTTGAAGAAACTCCAAGAAAAGATGAAGGAGATTGAACTATTGAGGAAGCCTGTAGACCTAGGGGTGACCAATGGATTGGGCACAGTGCCACTTGCAAAAGTTCTCCCACCAAGGACAGCTATAGGTCACATTACAGGAGAGGGTACCCAGGGACAAGAATAGAAAGTAGAAGCCACTAAGGAGGTACTCACTCAGCCACCTTCCATAGGTACAACAAGAGGTTTAGGCACCACTACTCCCACACCACCATTAGTTAATGTATCTATAGGACAGCCCGGAGTGCAAGGTTTCAGATTGACGATTGAGGAGGTAAAAGTTAGAAACATTGAGTCTGACTCCGATCAAGAAGAGGAGGATTCTAAGCAACAATGACCACTAGTGAGCAAACAAGAAGGGGGTGAGGTAGAAGACATCTTAAATGAAAGGTTGATTCTAACTCCTCAAGATCAAGAGGACCTTCTTAAGGATATAATAGCCAGGCAAGCGAAGATGGAGCTAGGTGATGAAGAAATGGCATTCAATGAGGAGGTCAGTGGTAAGCTAGGAGAATTACACAAACAACAAGCTCTCCAAGCTAACTTGGCCCGCTAGATTGCATCATTCCAAGATCCTGGGCAAACGAGAGCTGAAGAAAGAGATGAAGCGGAAGAGCAGGCAGAGGTTCATGTCATAACTGCACATATTGTATCACATCAAGGTGATAAAGTTGAATATATACCACAATGGATGGAGTTTACCTTCGGGAAGAAAAAGAGAAAAGTAGAGCTCCCCAAGGTTACTCTACAACAAGCAATCAGTGAGGAACCACCAAAGGTTAAGAAGCTAAAGATGGTTCATCACCTGTCAAAAACTAGTTCTGGTGAGGTGATTGCAGATGTGGTGGCTCCATCACAGGCTGAGAGACAAGCTTCTCCCAAATACCAAATATCATAGATAAACCTGGGTAAGCAAACCAAGCAGGGAGAACTAGATACCTTGGAGCTAGCCACAAGCATTGTCAGAGGGCGCGTGGAAAAGGAGCACACCTCAAATATGGAGCTTAAGGCGCAGCTTGGGCAGTATAAACAACTCTTGATAGAAATGTGTAAACCTTTGGACTCTTGTAGAATGGATGAGCTACCTTCAACCTCATCACTGCTAGAGGGAGAGGTAAAGGCACTACTGGAGGTGAGATGAGTAGCTGCGGCCACCAAATCTTGGACTCGGGTAAATGCGGCCAAGATTAGAATGTTTCTACATAATACAATGGAAATATATCATAAGGTAGTACAGGCGGGTGGAGCTTTGGCAACTTGGTCCACACAATGGGAGCGAAAGGAAAACACCTTTAATAAACAACTCTGAAGTTTGAAAAGGATACTATGGTTAGGAGGAGAGCTGATAGTAAAAGAAGACCTCTTAGGAGGAGATAGTTGTGAGAATTTATAGTCCTACATATACATTTTGGAGCTAAAAATAGAGATGTATCAAAAGTATATCAAGGAGATGACTAACATTCAGGACCCTCTCCTCAGGGAGATTTTGTCATATGAGAATTTTGTGATGAATGTACGAGGGCCTTTTGGCCTCAGAATAGCTGATACTAGAATAATGGACCAACAACAAGTCTTGAATCAATGGGATGCGTATGAGGCACAAAAACTAGGACTTGCCGCCCAGTTTGACGTCGCCCTTATGGATAGATACACACAACTGATTACTCAGTGTCAAGAGGTGGCAGATATGGTAAAGGAGTTAGAGGAACAAGGAGCGCATGTAGATGAGACTTTGAAGAAATATAAATTTAGAATCAAGCATGTAGCCAATCCGCCAATCCAAGCAGTTGCATGCATAATTGAAAATTATAAGGCTTTTACTAAGAAATAAAAAGTTAAGCACACAATTGCTAAAGATTGCAAAGCTTTTTCTTCTACTATTGCTCCTACCCAAGTTCTAGTTTTGAAAGAAATCTGCATGATTATGAAAATGTGGCTCACCCAGCATGGTCTTTGTAGTGCTTGTGCAGTGTCCATTTTGTAGTTGTTAAGTGGAGTGTCCAAGCAGAAACTTGCAAGTTAACTGCAACTCCTAATTTTAGTTCTTAATTTAGGGTAGAGTTATTTCCTAAATAATAGGGTGAAGAGCTTCTATAAATTGAGAAGTTGGATTCATTTGTAGGCGTCCCAAATTGATGATGTGTGGCCTATTTTAGAGATTTTAGAGTATTTTGCAGATTGTCAAGAAGTTTGAGTTATTTTTGTTATACATTCATGGAGATTAAGATGAAAAGCAGCTTGTAGATTGCCTGATCTACGTTTATATTCTACCAAATTGTTCTGTGTAATCTATTGACGTCTATTGTTTTGAGTTAGTAACATGGTTTAATATTTTTGTCTATCATTTTGTGAATCATATTATGCACATTAGTGGTGTATGAAAATTACTGTGATAGGCCATATTGTTGATGATTTTGCAGGTTTTCTGGAGGTCCGTTGTTGACTGCTAACTTGGATAATATTTGATAATTGCTTGGATTACAGGAAACTAATTGAATAGTTTGTTAAGATGTCATTGTATTGATCTTTATTGTTATTTTCTTGTTTCCCTTATGCTTCACATTTTATTTCCCCAGAGAATCTTAAATCATAAAAAAACAAAAAAAAGAGGAAGTGCCATTGTCTATAAACCAGCGAGATTTAGCTCTAACCAGCAGGCCCCTTTACAGGTATAGCCACATCAACCATTGAGCTATGCATCACCATCGAGACCCAACTACAGAGACCTTAGGGTAGTGAGTTCTTCCAAACTCATTAATTTTCAGGAGAGGTGGTGAGTGTTTGCATAAACTACCTGACTGTTGGTGGGTGTGTCAAAACACACATCAACACCTATCACTCCAGATTCTATAGTTTTACCTATTGAACCTTAGACCTTCTTACTTCATCATGTTCTCCTATATCTTTTCCTCAATTTATTAGGCTTAAACACATGAGGACCTAGAAAGCTCTGATACCAATTGCTAATATGATGAAACTATAAGGATTCAGTCAACTATTGAGAGGGGGGGTGAATTTGTAGATAGAAAATAAACTAAACTTTCACCAAACAAACTTTCAACTCAGAATCCAATCACTAAACTAACTTGTTTAGTCACTATATCAAAAACTACAACTGCACTACCAAACTTTACCGGTTGACCAAAACATCAATGATACAATGTAATAGATATGAAACTCAAATACCATTTAACCAAAACATTAAACCACTTCAATAATATCAGTAATAGCTCATTTCAAATTATTTCGAGTCATCTAAACATATCTAAGTGGATTTACCAATCATTCATATCAACCATATCAAAACACATCCAGAAAATCATTCACCACTTGACACAATGATTTTTCATGTGGAAACCCAAATAGGAAAAACCATGGTGGGGATGAATACCCACAAGTATTTTGAACTCTCCTGAAGTTCGGCCTATTAGGAGCCAAGCCTTGTTAGAAGCTTTATACAATACTTTCCTATTAAGAACAAATCTGGTTAAGGACCACCTGGTTAAGAGATTGACTACAATACCCTATTAAAGGTAACCTCGGTGGATGATTTAAAATCCAAGCTAATGGATCAACTAGTTAGAGGATTTCAACAACACCAAGCCTTTTAAAGATTATCTGGCTAAGGGATTTAACTATTGTATTGGTTAGAGAACAATAGGTTCTTTGCTGATCTAGTAATAAAACTTCCTTGCTCAATCAAATCCTTTTCTACTCCTGTTTGCCATCACAAAATTCTACAGACACACCTTCTAGTTCGATAACAATCACACTTCCACATTGAACAAAATTTGCTAGCACAATATTGAAACAAATCATCGACCTTATAAGAAAATACAATAGGTCAGTAAAACAACACAAAACTGACAAATCTCATAAACATTACAAACATATCGGTTCAATCTTGACCATTAGATTACATAGAAATCAACGACACATTGTTAAGGACAACTTCAAATTCTCTTGGATCATCGCACATTGGATCCTATAGCTCATCGCGCATTTTTCACTTCATTCTATGCATTTGATCAATCCTAAGATAAATGGTTATCTCTATGCGCCAAATCCACTTTGAAAATCATCAAGTGCATCATGCTTATGTGCCATCTTCATCTCTAATCACCATTTGGTCATAGATAAGCACAATGGATTCTCCAAGCTCCATTAGTTAGGGTTCTTCTTATCAACTGGTTAGGGTTACCACTTGATCTCTGCTTCAATAATAATAGTGGTTGCCTACACTGCTTTACTACATTATTACTGGTTGTAATACAACTTCATTGCCAGTTACTATTGACATCAATGACAAGACTATACTTGATTAATTCAATCTTCATGCAATGCCAACATAAAAAACCTTTACAACTAGGTCGACATCAAAACCCTAAGTCTTACTACATAGATCATCATAGACCTTTACAACTCAATATAGATCATCATATTGATCATTACAATCAATTACAAATCAATATCAGTTGTTGAATGATCATAAATCATCATAGCAAGTCGATCTGGTACAAATTCGAACCCTTAGCTCATTTTGCTAAGCACTTTGCACATTCCCAGTAAAATTGGTCTCTAAACGTGCCAAAACATCTTTCAAACACATCATGTGGTTTGTGTCACATTTATTCTTCTTTCGACATCTTCCCCTCTTTTGGATATGTAGTTTCTTCAGCCACTTTCCTTTGCTCTCTTTTTTGGTATCTTAATCTCTATTATTGGGAATCATTCAAGGACCCAATTCAGGCTGGCAAGATCGAAATATAGTTTCCATCTATAAAGAGAATGGTAATATATATCAAATGACTTTTCAAAGCCTAAAATAGACCTTTCTGCAAGGTAAACATGAAGAGGTGTTGGGATAGTGTGCACATATTGTGTTTGGATTGCTTGAGTGATGTGTTGTCATTCCTGTCAACATATTCCTTTGTGTGTTCTAGTGTTGTATTCAGATTACGTGAGTTGGTTTGGCCAATGTGTTAAAGTTTAGTTGTTGTGGATTAAAAGGTTTTGAGATAATTATCTCTAGTTGTTTCAACTCAAGTTTTAGTGGTTCTCATGGTGATTTGATCGAGTTATGAGATCTGGTATTGCGGTTGGTTTTTCTGTTGTTCGGTGTTGATCAATGTTATGGATTTTGCTCCGTGTTACAATATATTGGTTTTCAGATTTGGAAAAGTGTTTGGTACATTTTGGTGTATCCTCAATTCAGATGGTTCATGATTTGGAGTTTCGCAAGTGAATATTTCAGTTTGATATTCATTGCAATTAGTTTTCTTGAAGTTCGGTATAATGATAATTAAGATTCTAGTAATTAGTGTTGTTGTGGTGTTTTCTATGGTAATTCATGATGCTTATGGATGTTTCTACATTGTTTCCTATTTGTGTTGATGGTTCTCATTAATCATTGTGCTCATTGTTGTAGCATGTTGCGGATGTTCAAGGCATAATTATTGGAGGTGTTTCATGTTCAAGGTGTTGATTTGGGTCCATGTAATGTCTTAGCCAACATTGTTTTGGTTTGCATGTAATGTTGTAGCATGTATGGTTATATCTTTGTAATTTATGATGTGTGTGGAGCTGACCTTAAGAGATAGGTTTATGATATCTATAAATAAATGTAATACTAATGTGAGAGAGAGATATGTCTGTGCGAATAATGCTTTGATCTTTTAGAAATAGTGAAGTACTGCGAAGAAGTATGAAGTAGTGCTAAAGAGAATATTATGTGTTATGTGGTTAACCATAACTATAACTAGGCATGAGGAGATTCTATTTTCTCAGTTCATGTAATCCGAATGTGTTTGTAAGACACTGAATTTTCCCTGGGTTGTAGCACCCTTTGTTGTTTTTGAACAATGAGCTCTAGGCAATGTGCCTAAATGTATGTCCATTCCTCATTGTAATATTTCATATACTTTTAACAAGGTATCATCATATTGTGTGTATGTTCCCACTATGGTTTTTCCCTTGACTAGGTTTTCCATGTCAAAAATATTGGTGCTATGTGTGTTATTGATGTGGTGTTGATTTATGCTTTCACTATTCATTATCAGATCTGAAATTGTGTTTGAGTTAATAAAATGTTGTGAGAAAACTGATTCACCCCCCCTCAATTTTCTACCATGTTGCCAACAATTGGAATCAGAGAAAGTTCCTCTGAAGAATCTTGATCACTTGAGGTGATCTGGGATGGCGACTTATAAGAAAAATAGTCTGAGATTTGATGGATCAAAGTAAACTCTTTGGAAAAACTAGATGGAGCATCACTTGAGATGCATTGGTGAAGATTACTAGAAAAATGCTAAAAATGTGTATAAAATTCCTCTAAATGGTCCTACCACTCCGGATGAGATAAACAAAGATGAATACAATATTAGAGCTAAGGAAGCCTTGTTGAGTGTCTTGACTAATTCTATATTGACAATTGTGATGGATTTGCAGACTGCTCATGAGATCTGAAAGAAATTGAAAACTTTGTATGAAGGTGACAGTCATGTGAATATTGCCAAGTTGCAGAGCTTGAAGGGAATGTATGAGTTGTTGAATATGGGAGAATATGAGAATATTAAATCTTTTATGCAAAAAGTGAAGGAGCTTGTGTGCAATATCAGATGCATCGGTGTAGTACTAGAAGAATCTGAGATTGTTGCTAAAGTGTTAAGATCCTTGTCTCCTGCTTAAAAACACAAAGCTACTGCTATTGAGGAGATCTGAACAGTGACTAATATGACTAGAGACATGTTGATTGGCAAGCTTGTTGCCTTTAAATTGAGTGAGTTTGGTGACTCCCTTCATAAAACTGAATTTGCATTCAAAGCTACTATTTTCGAGAAGAAGAGATATGATCCAGGAGAAAGTTCTTCATGAAGGGTATCCAAATATGAGAAGGAGATGAAGGAGATGGAAGAAGAATAAAAGGATCTCAGGGAGCTTCAATCTCTTATTTCTAGGAGATTGCCTAAAGAAGCCAGTAAGTATGAAGGAAATTTACCTCTTAAATGCTTTTCATGTAATAATATAGGACATTTTGCTTCAAGGTGTTTGAAAAGAGTCCCTAATAAACCATACAAGCTTAAATATCAAAAGAAATATTATGTTGTTGATGAAGGTGTGACAGATGATGAATGTAAAAAAGGAAATTCATGTGATGAATGGGTATTTATTGCTATCAAGGAAGATGATCTAGTGCCTACTGATTCTACTAGCTACATTAACGAGGAGAAATATTTGGCTGCTAAAGTTGAAGAGAAAGATGAATGGGTTATTGACAATGGCTACTCTCATCATATGACAAGTGATAAGAGTAAGTTTGAGAGTATGGAAAAGTATGATTGTGGTGTAGTAAGATTTGGTGATGACAAAGCTCGTATAATTGGTGTAGGAGTACCTAGCATGAAGACAACTTGGAGGACACTATGGAGGAATGACAAGGATATGTATGGGTCTAATAGACTCAATTTTGATGTTTTAAAGACTGTAGACGTATAAAAATGACCATATTCCTAAATGAATATTTTATGTTCATTTCCCTATTTAATTAAATCCAATTTAATTAAATTATTCACATTCTTCTATTTAATTAAGTAAATCACTTAATTAAATTCACTATACCCATTTAATGAATAAATCATTTTATTCAATTAAATCCCCCTAGCCACTTTTAATTAAATTCAAATTTAATTAAATGGTTATCCTAAATTGAATAAATCAAATTTATTTAATTCCAACCAAATTGAATGAAAATCAAATAATTCAATTAAATCCTATTATCCTCCCCATCCACTTGCAAAATCCCAAACCCCTTCCTAACCCCTTCTAGAATATTCTAACCAATTCTAATTAACCTAAACCCCCTCTAAACTTTGTCACATCCCTAAGCAAAGGGAGGTCACTTCTCAAATGGCCCAAAGTCTTGGATAACCATTGAAGGTTTTCAACCTTCAACCACCAAAAACCCCAAAGTCTTTGAAAACCATTGAAGGCTTCCAACCTCCAACCACTTAATCCCCAAAGTCTCCAATAACCATTAATGGTTATTTCAAACCCTCCCACATGGTTAAAACATTTGTTTTGACTCAACCTCTACCCAACCCAAGGGTCTCATCAGGTCATTAATGCTTTGACCATGATTATCTCTTAATCATTTGCACAAAGGTTTATCTTTAGATTAGATCCTAATTCAGTGGGCAAACCTAACTTAGACTTGACCCTTAGCCTTTAGATAACCATGAGGTCTCCTCAGGCCTTTAATTCCTCCAACCTCTTCTTTCAACCCAATCTGGTGTTGACATTTGTCACCATTTCATTGGTGCCAATTGTGCACATGGATCCCCAACTTTCAAACTTGGCCCTTGATTAAGCCTTTCAATCTTGACCATCCATTGCCCTGTTTATGCTATAAATAGAGCTCTCATTCCTCCATTCTAAACAATCATCTTTCAAATTTGAAGCATCACACTTATGCTCAAATTGTTTCAAGCTTTTATATCATTTTATGCTCATCATTTAGCCTCTATTTAGATCAGAATTAATCATGAATATGCATGTTTAGAATAAGTTCTTTATCATTTTAGTTCAATCATAGATTAAATATAGTATGCTAGGATAGTATTCATACTAACCCTGTCATCTTATCATTTAGTTTATTGCATTTCTAACATCATACATAGCTTACAACATATCTCATACTAAAATCTAAAAAAGCATCTCTCGTTCTCATATTTGCCATCCCTAAACCATTTTGCTCAGTAATCTGAGAGCAAAAACGTTGGTTTGAGGGACATTGTGAGATAGAGAACCATGGGACCCTCCTTGGGAAGCTGAGTAACACGTCGTTACTCCATAGCTTACATCAAGAAGTCCTGTGTGTGTGTGTGGATTGGTATTTTTTGTAATTTTCATGTTTTAAGTTTTATTCACCCGTTTTTCCCACATACATTTCTGGCGCCCACCGTGGGGCACGCACCCCAATAACTTATCGTTTTTTGAATTTGAAGAATTTTGCAGGTACGCGGGAAACTAGAATTGGCGCGTCTAAGAAACATTTTAGCGCATCCGCCTAACAGTTTAGCGCTTCTAGCCTACTGTTTAGCGCGTGAGCTTTCTGTCTTAGCGCGTTCAAACTGTTCCTTAGTGCATAACACTATTGACAAAATTTTCCTGTAGGTGTCGATGCCGGCGAAACATAGATTAGTGCTTATACCTGACAGATTAGCACATGGACCCAAGTTTTAGCGCTTCACCTGCATATTCCAGCGCGTATCAACGGACAGTTAGCGCATTGAAATTCAGAAAAACTGAAACACAGATTAGCGCATCGACCTGACAGATTAGCGCATCGGCCCAAAATACTAGCGCTTAGACTCGATTTTCCAGCGCATTTGAACAGACAGTTAGTGCATTAAAATTCAAAATTCCCGAATAACAGACCGCGGGAAAACCAAACCATAAATTAGCGCGTCTGAGCCACAGAGTAGCGCTTCTGGGAAACAGAATAGCGCATGCAAACTGGACAGTAGCGCATCCACCGAATATTGTAGCGCGTACAGTTTGTTCTGTAGCGCATCAAAACCAGAGCCAACAAAAAGATTGTGTAACCGAATAAAAAAATTTTAGACTTGTAGAAGTCCCCCGAAACAAACTAACCAATTTCTTTTTTTTAGGATTTTTTTTAACAAGTTTCTTGCAGGAAAAGCGAGGAGATTTGTTTTTATAAGCAAAACGTTTTTCCTTTTGTTGACCTCGAAAATCAAAATTTGCTTTGTTGACGATCTATTTTTCATAGATTAGATAATTATTGCTATAAAGGGTTAAAAAGAACACCATGCTTGTTGGAGCAACATCTCCAAATAGAGATTAGCAAACCATTGTCTTGAAAGCTAAAAAGAACAACTTATCTGCCATGTATCGAAAGTGGAAGGTATATGCTCTCCCCTTAACTGGGTGACCAAAAAGCCACACCACTCTTATGCTTTCTTTTATTCAAGCAATAAACCCTTTAGCAGGCCTGCCTTCCCGAGGAGTTGCACTCAACTCTTAAAGCCGTTTATGGCTGGTGTGAAGGGAACGACCTAAGTGGGGAACGGCTTTAACGCCAAGAATTCCAACCCACTATAATCAAATGTGGAAAGTGACGAAAGTCCTTTTCAACGGTTGCGTGCAGCGATTAGCCTTCCCCTAGTATCCTTGAGATACGTAAAGCCTTTGTTCTAAAGGTTGGGAAGCCTCCTGAGGGAGTTTATCACTGACGGCCAAATGGGAAGCCTGATTAAGAACCTTAGCATTAGAAACTTTGAGCTGAGTCAGTATCCAAACATTTGTAACATCATAGTGCAAGGGTGGGGAAGAATCCGCCCACAAGATTACTCACCATATATCTCCCAAGATAACTACTCAACTGTGAAGCAATTCACTTTGGGTTAATTTCTGGCAAAAGGCAAAAAAATGGGCGCCCTCTAGGGGGTGACACGGCTATTTGAGCTGACGGAGTATCGAGACTAGTGAGCTATGATGTTGCTTATGACCCTTGAATAAAGAGTCTTTCTGAAGTGTTTATATTGTATCCAACCTGTTAAAACATTGGGGATTCGAAAACATCCTCGACAGAACATACACTTTATGTTAGATTAAGTGAAATGATTGTACTTTGTGTGCCATACTTACATTTTGTATTTCAGAAAATCATCCATCATACTTGAAAATTCTCTCGACAAAAGTCAAAAACATCACAAAGACACCAAAAGGAAAAATCAGGGCAGTTTAGCACGTCGGCAATACATATTAGCGCTTCAAACAGTTATTTTAGCGCATCTGCATAACAAAATAGCGCGTACAACAAAAATAGTAGCGTTTCAACTGAAAAGCAAAACAGAAACCAATATTTTTAGCGCATGCAAAACATATTATAGCGCGTGTTAGGAATCTTTTAGCGCATTAACAGAAAGATATAGCGCGTGGAAGTCACAGTGTAGCGCGTGATTCTCCAGAAAAACTTCACTGCAATTTTCAAAACGGTCTGTTTTAGCGCGTGGCACAAACAGCTTAGCGCGTAGAATACATGTTTTAGCGCATTAGCCAAACCAGTCAGCGCGTCGAAAATAAAGTCTAGCGCGTGCATATTTCACAGTCAACCAAACAAAATTTTCTAGAGTCAATATTTTAGCGCGTTACCAGGGGCAGGATAGCGCGTGGGTAAATAGTTTTAGCGCATTGAGACAATTTGCTAGCGCATTGAACAACTGTTTTAGCGCGTGAGAAAAAGAAAAAAAACCAGAGAGTTGAAAAACCAAAATTTTTGAAAATCTCAAAATATTTCAAACACAGTTTTTTATCAAAACATGTCTTTCATCAAACCCAAGTGACAAAAACAAGCTATAAAAATATTTCTCAAGTCCAATTTGTGTCAAACAAGGTTGTCCAAATCTGAAAACGAATCGAGCAATAGAGGACGTCTTTTCTATCATAATCCGGAAACTTTTCATCATCAGTGTCAATTCAATCCTTTAAATATCTTACGGATCTCATCTCAAAAACACTTGTCTAGAAATTTTACAAATTGTCAAATCCAGTTTCCAGATCAGGAAACTCTTATCCATATCATTTGACACGCTTTATCATGAAGGGGCAGCTAAACCTTCATACTGATAAAGTAAAATTTGAAATTTTCAAAACAAAAATCAAGTACATCCAAACAAATCAAAGGAAATCATTGATCACTCATGCATGACTAATCCCCTCATTCTGAGAAGGAAGAACCTCTATCGCAACATCACATTGAAGAAACAACAACCTAGCTTTTCCAAATTCATCAAGAGAAATAAATTTTTATACATCAATCGTCAACTCTTCAAATCCCATCGGTTGTTTCTTCATCACGTCAAACGTTATATCCAAAACAAATCCAGCGAATTTGACAAAGAACCCCTGAAGACAAGAGAATACTGTCAAAAGTCTGCTTTTAATCAAAAGATAAACCGCGGAGGAAAGATCAATCCAGCATTCCTGCCCGACGAGTGCATCACATATAACACACCTAGACCAGAACCACCAACGCCAGAGCAAAACATCAACGAGGACTTTGTTCCTTTCATCACTGAAAGTTTCTATTGAAATGCCTGTCACTCGCTCTCAACGAAACAAACAAAGCGAGACACCCGCGGAATCAAGTATGAATCGCAGATTATCAAATCCTTTTGAAGTTCCATCTTCAGAAGATCCTGAAATTACTGACGCAATTCTTCAAGAATGCCAAGAAAATCCTTCATTCCAAAAACTCATTGAAAAACTCATGGAAAATGACAAAGAAAAATATCTACTCATGCTTACAAGCAAAGGTGTCAAACTTCCTGAAGATTTCGACGCAAACGTCTTTCAAACAGGATCTCAACAATACACATATCAAGAACAACAAAGGGGAGAAGAGACTCGCATACCTGAACAACATATTCCAGAACAACATATACCAGAAATGCGAGTACCTATATTTGAAACCCCAGAACAACGCATACCCTTTACTACACCTTTTCAGTTGAGAACAAATCCAAGGGAAGAACTCTTCCCTCGGCAAGATAATGCGCCCTTGGTTGCTCTTACTCAACAAATGCAAATGTTGCAAAGACAAATGCATGATATGCAACAAGGGACAACAGTACGGTACTCTATAAACGAAATCTGTCCTTATCCATTTGACAGAAGCTTAAACATGATACCTTTTCCTCCAAACTCAGACATTCCCAAATTCGATAAATATGATGGGAAAGGTGATCCTCGAGATCATGTTCGAGAATTTTGTACTATGAGTCTTGAATTTGCTCATAACGACACGTATCTGATGAGGTTATTCCCAAGAAGCCTGGGAGGACAAACAATGGAATGGTTATCCAAGATTACACCACCTGTTAGATCCTTTGATGAATTGGTTAACAAGTTCATCACCCATTATTCTTACAACATCCAACATGCCATAACCATGTTGGATATCTGCAACACCAAACAAAAGAACAATGAAACATTCATGTTATTCCTTCAACGTTGGCGACGCATGGTATCAAGGTATCCTCGCGATATTCCTGAAAAAGAGAAAATGGAAATCTTCATTGATAACTTGAATGGTGAAATGAGTTACAGACTCAAACTTCAATGTATCCCATCTTTTGACAAATTAATTGAAAATGGCATCCAAGTAGAGGAAGCTTGTGTCAAAAAGGGAACACTCAAGTTCTACAAAGAAGGAACGAACTCATCAAACTACAATAACCAAAACAATACCAATCTAGACAAAACTCGATTTTGGACTCGAAACAAAAACGACGGCAACAATGAATCATATGATCCTAAATCTAAACAGCCAGTGCTTGCTTTATCAGGAAATACTCAGAATACGAAAAATCCTAAAAATGCTACTCCCAATACACCAAACAATGCTCAAGGACAACTCAATACCAACAATGCCAATGATAATCAAAACAAAAATCTGAATCCAGGGCCTAACAACAATTCACGCAACAACACCCACAATTTCCATAAGCGTATTTTCACACCATTGGGCCAATCATTAGAGTCTGCATTCAGAGAGCTGTTAGCAAATAAGGTTCTTTCTTTACCTCCAATCAACAATTATGAACCCCCAATCAAACCACCTTGGTGGAATGATTCACACTATTGTGATTTTCATCGAAACAAAGGTCATAGAACAAACGAATGCATGAGATTGAAACACATAATCCAAGACATGATTGATCAAGGTGACTTAATGGTGGATGGTCTCAAAACAAATAATGATCACGAAGCCTTCAAAGATCCTTTACCAAATTATAAAGATGGAGCATCAACTTCAAACGATACCCGTGGAGCTCGTATTAATCACATCTACAACAACACAATCAATCACATATCAGCTGAAGACCATCAAGTCAATGTTATAACCATTCGAGATAAATGTGATCATGAATCTGTCAATGTAACAACCTGGACTCAGAAATATGTCTTAAAGGGACATACTGCACCTCCAACTACCACACCAAAGATCCAATACGACTTAGTTAATCAACTACGCAAGACTCCGGCTTAGATATCTATCCTGGAATTGTTGAAACTATCTCCAAGACACAAAGACATATTGGAGCAAGCCCTCTTAGAAACAAATGTACCTCAAAATCTGGATACAGACAGATTCCAAGCTATGGTGGCCCACATGACAGAGTCTCATAACCTCACCTTCTCAGAGCATGATAATACTTCATTGAGTCATCCGCATAATACTCCTCTACATATTGAAGTCATTGTTTGCAAACACCGTGTCAAAAGAGTCTTAATAGATGGAGGAGCCGGACTTAATATATGTACTTTAAAGCTTATCCATGCACTAGGTTTCTCAGAAGAATCTATTGATCCTTGTAAAAAGATTACCATAAAAGCATATGATGATGAGGAACGGTCCTCTAAAGGAACAGTGATATTGCCTATTCAGGTAGGACCAGTGCAAAAGGATACTATATGTCAAGTTTTAGATATTGATCTCACCTATAATATCTTACTAGGCCGACCCTGGATACATGAAATGCAAGCAGTACCTTCTACATACCACCAGTGTGTCAAATTTCCTTATGATGGACAGGAAATCTCCATATCAGCTGATCACAATCCATTTCAACATTGCAATGCAATGGGGGCAGCCCAAGACAGTTTGGTTCCTTATAATAGAGAAAAGCAGCGGTCTCCAACATCTAATCCACCAACCATAAAATCCAACTCCTTATGGGGAGATTTCAAACAGAAAATGCAAATCAAAGACCAAGGCATGGGCGAATACTCTATGGAGCCTTTGTGTTAAACCAAATTGCCAACATCACCTAAATTGCATGGTTTACCTACTCTATCAACACATCAGGCAACTCAGCCCATAACTAAATTTGATGGTACCTTCATCCAATTGGGGACTCTAGCACACGAATCAGAAGATAAAGATGTTCTTAACTGGCTATACAAAGATGAAGAAGAAGCTAATAGAGCGGCCGCTCTAGACATTGTTCTACCAACACACTTGTATGGAAAAGGCTACTTGATCATGAAACAAATGGGATATGGTGGTAAAGGACCTATTGGGAAACGCCAAGAAGGAGTCACTGAACCTATAGATCTTCCTTCACAACCTAGTAGAAATAAAGCAGGATTAGGTTCTAAATTCACTTTCCTATTAAAAAGGCCGCCACATACAAATGCAAAACCTCAATGGAAAGAAAAGAAGAAATACAAAGAAGAATCATGGCAGGAAGCTCTCTTTGAATCAGCAGACACAATCCGTAAGGCAAGAGAACGTCAAGATCAGAAGATACATCAGGAAAAGCTTTTGAATCATAAGAAGGTCATATCTACAGCAGTAGCTCATATTCACACACCAGTGGCTCAAGAACCAATCCTATCATCACAAGCACCCCTCATTCCTCCCCGAGGAAGCACAATCTATGAACAAATCTAGAATGTAGAAGATGGATCAGATACAGAATCAACACAGAATGTCAAAATAGTATCTATCATCAAGGATTTATTTTCACCATACAACATATCTGTCTACAACACAGATAGAATTTGGGATGATGCCTATGAGACAGATTCAAATGAATATGAATGGGGTACCTGCTCTGATACTACTACAAATATCCCCGATGATACTGATTTCATATCCATTTCTCAAGAAGAACATAACGCAGAAGATAGACCTCTCGAATTTGGACCACAACATATCTATGACATTCAGGAAAGCGAACAGAAATATTACGAACAAGTCTATGTAGAAGATGATACCATCGAAGACCTCGATGAAACCCTAAATTTCTTTAAAAACAAGACCCATCACGATGATAACTCTATCCTAACACTTACAGTAGCTGAAATTGACCCACCTAATGATTCCTTACCACTCGTATTCCCTGATCTCATCGACTGGACTGAACCTGAGACTCATGATATCCCAATTTTTCCAGATGATGAATCTATTATCCACTACCTATGTACCGTAAATCCTGAAACAGGCTCTACCAGTGAACCGCATAAAGACATTTGTTCTTCAGGGAGTGCCAAGTCTCTCAGTCACAAAATTGAATCAAATAATGAGTCTAATGCTGAAAACCAGTCAATGGCAGCAATGGATCCCAAAAAAGTAAAAATAAAGGATGCATCTGAGGGTGAAAACCTTTTTAAGGCACCTAACGATGGGAGACTTGACACTCTTCCTGAACATTTTCATGAACGATCACCCATATTGATTGAGCCCACTCAATCAATCAACATTGGTACCACTGAAGCAGCCAGAAACATTCACCTTGCAGAATCTCTGACAGAAGAGGAAAGATCAGCATTCATCATCTTCTTTAAAGGACAGCAAATTAACTTTGCCTGGTCATATGCTGATATGCCTGGAGTGGATCCACACCTAGTCATGCATCACTTGTCCATCTCTACAGGGGTCAAGCCAGTCAAGCAGAAACTACGAAAGATGAATCCACAGATAGCACTCATGGTCAAAACAAAATTAAAAAAATTATTAGATGTCGGATTCATCCGACCTATTGACTATGCAGAATGGATTTCTAACATTGTTCCAGTCTCAAAACCAGATGGTAGTATCAGAATATGCACCGACTTCAGAGATGTCAATAAAGCTTGCCCAAAGGATGACTTTCCTCTGCCAAGTATTGATATAATTGTAGATCTCATAGCAGGCCATGCAATGCTCTCATTAATGGACGGTTTCTCAGGCTATAATCAAATCAAAATAGCTCCTGAAGATCAAGACAAAACAGCATTCACCTATCCTTGGGGAACTTACTGTTGGAATGTTATGCCTTTTGGCTTAAAGAATGCCGGAGCCACTTATCAACGAGCAATGACAACTATATTCCATGATATGATGCACACATTTATGGAAGACTATGTGGATGATTTACTAGCAAAATCTTTCACCAGAGCTGAACATCTGGGCATCCTAACAAAGATATTTGATCGGTTGCAGAAATTCAAGGTCCGACTCAACCCTAAGAAGTGTGTCTTCGGGGTTACATCAGGCAAGTTACTAGGTTACATCGTCTCAGCTAAAGGTATTGAAGTTGATCCAGCAAAGGTACAAGCCATTATGGATATGCCACCACCAAAGAATATCAGTCAACTTCGATCTCTCCAAGGGCGACTTCAATCAATCAGGCGATTCATCGCTCAACTAGCAGATAAAAGTCTGCCATTTAACCACTTGCTACACAAAAATGTGCCATTCAAATGGGAGACTAAATGTGCAAAATCTTTTTACCAAATTAAACAGTACCTGATGAATCCACCAGTCCTAGTACCACCAATTGCAGGAAAGCCTCTTATATTGTATATATCAATGACAGATGTTTCACTGGGGGCATTATTGGCACAAGAAGATCAACAAGGAAAGGAACGTGCCATATATTACATCAGTAGAACATTGAATGGCTATGAGCTCAATTATACATTCATTGAAAAGGCTTGCCTAACAGTTGTTTTTGCATCTCAAAAGTTCTGACATTATATGCTAGCACACACTATCAAGCTAGTAGCCAAAATAGATCCTCTCAAGTATTTACTCAGCAAGGCAGCTCTCACAGGCCGATTGGCTAAATGGGTTATGATTCTCAGTGAATTTGACATCCACTACACAGAAAGACGAGCCATCAAAGGACAAGCAATTGCAGATCAGTTGGCTGAAGCACCGTTACCAGGAAAACAAACCATGGACATTGAATTTCCAGACAGGGATGTTTTTGCTCTCTCCTCCAAACAATGGACCCTATACTTTGATGGATCCTATACACAACATGGTTCAGGGGCCGGCATTCTATTCATCACCCCTGAAGGACACACTATGCCAAGATCATACAGGCTTATGTTTCCATGTACAAATAATATGGCTGAATATGAAGCATTGGTCATAGGCATCAAAATGGTTGTCGAATGGAAGATCACAGAATTGAAAGTCTATGGAGACTCACAATTGGTCATCAATCAAATCAACAACAACTATCAGACAAAGGATGATAAGCTACTACCCTACAAACGGATGGTGGATGACTTCAAGCAGTATTTTGTGCACATCACTTTTGAACAAATACCAAGGTTAAATAACAAAGCAGCTGATGCAATGGATACGATCGCTTCATTACTACAAATTCCAGAACAACAGAGTCGTTATGAGTTCCTGGTAGAGCAACTGTTCTCTCCCGCCTATGACCATTCTGAATCCCATGTTATATATGCCTTAACCGGTTCAGATTCTCCGTTATATGGACCAATATACGACTACCTCAAGCATAATATATTACCCATTGACCAATCCCGTAACCAAAAATGTAACTTTATCTGACAAGCTGCCCGTTACACCCTTACCGCTGATACCTTATATCGTCGAGGTCTAGATGGTACTCTTCTTCGTTGTCTTGATCGTAATGATTTTGATTCAGCTTTACACGAACTTCACGAAGGTATTTGTGGCACACATTCGAGTGGCACTACTCTTGCTAAAAAGCTTCTACGAATGGGATACTACTGGCCTACAATGGAGAAAGACTCATATCATTTCGCCAAGAAATGTCCTAAATGCCAAATCCATGGCAATCTGATACATGCACCAGCATAGGAACTACAACCATTTACCACATCCTGGCCCTTTTGTCAGTGGGGATTGGATCTGGTAGGCAAAATACATCCTTCATCTTCAAATGGACACAAGTTCATTATAACTGCCACATAATACTTTACTAAATGGATCGAAGCAGTTCCCATGACCACAGTGACTAGGAAACAAATTGCCTCTTTTATCCTAAATTATCTGATCTGCAGATATGGTATTCCAAGTTCAATCGTCACAGATAATGGACGACCTTTCAAAAACCAAGATGTGCAGGAACTATGTGAAAAATTCAAAATTCAGCATCGATTTTCTACACCATACTATCCACAAGGAAATGGTCAGGCAGAAGCATCTAACAAAACGATCTTAAAAATCCTCAAGAAAATGGTGAATGATGCAGGCAAAGATTGGCATGTACATCTCAATCCAGCTCTTTGGGCCTACAGGACTAGCATCCGCACACCTATAGGGGCAACACCATATTCCTTGGTATATGGATCAGAGGCTATTTTACCCTTGGAGGTAGAAATTCCATCTCTTAGAGTCTCTTTGAAAGGTTTGATTCCAGATGAAGAGTATCGAGTCAACCGACTGCAAGAATTGGAACTATTAGATGAAAGACGCCAACATGCTTATACTCATCTCAAAGCATATCAGCAATGCATGTGCAGGAGCTACAATCATAAGGTCATTCCTCGTAACTTCAAGGTTGGTGATCTAGTCTTAAAAGAAAATCCCAGAAACCAGCAAGATAGAGAAAAGAAAGGGAAATTTGACCCTAACTGGTTGGGTCCCTATGTCATCATTTCAGTCTATGGATCAGGTGCCTATCAGCTAACAAATTCTGAAGGAGATGTGCTTGATGATCCAACTAATAGCATTCATCTAAAGAAGTACTATACTTAAGGTAGCCTAGTGCACGGAAAACGCCAAAAACAAACAAAAAAAATAAAAAATTCCAGAAAAAGTCAAAATACAAAGTACAATAAAAACAAATGGTGAAAACCTGGTAAACAGGCGCCCTTGTGCAAGGCCGGCTCCTTTATCTATATCCATGCCATTTTATCCATCAAAACAATATTGGCCATTGCCCGACACTTAACATCTATCCATCCAGGACATACTTAGCGTAGTCACTATCTTGAGTTATCCATCTGTATCTATTCTATTATCATACCACATCATGGCTTGGAAATCACTGTACATAATCATATCCAGACGAACACTCATCTAGGAGCATTAAAATGTTCACAAACTTGCAAACATTCAAAGACATTCCAACTATTGTAAAATCTCAGACACAGGACATCCAACAAACACAACTGCACTTCATTACAAACAACCAAAACACGAACAATACACAAGAAACTCAAGGATGGATGATTTTCTGAAATACTAAATGTTGCATTATCGCATTAAAGTCTTGATTATTTTGCATTTTGAACTTTTTAAATAAATTGGAATCTTCTCATCTCATCAAAAGCTTCAAAGCCAGAGATCATGAGGAACTTCCAAAAAATTTCTTAGTCTTCTGTCTGGGAGGTGATCACTTGTCCTGTGTGAATATTTGCCTCGAGACGTGATCCATATCACTGAAGGCTTGATCCCATTTCATGCATATAAATGATCTAATTTTGTCTATTTACGCAATACGCACTCAGGTCGTCCTGGTTCAATTATACCTTGACGCTTGTGCTATCTTGCAAAATTAAAAATCATGTAAATTTTACTCAGGTTATTATGGTTCAATTATACCATTATGCTTGTATAAATTTTCAACATATCCAAAAATCAAGAAAAGCTCCATGATGATATTTACAAAGAAAGCAAATAAATGGTTATATCGGATGGCAAATACAGAATGAGAGATGATCCAAAAACAATTAGTTGCATCTCATTTTACAATTAGTTGCATAACATTTTACAATTAGTTGCATCTCATTTTATAATTAGTTGCATCTCATTATTATCCCATCTATCATTATTACATCATTACACATCATCTTACATAAAGCAGCATATTAAAATCATACATCTCATTTTCAAGATACATCTCACGACATACAAAAACATACATCCTGCATCATACATTACATCATATATATAAGCATTACATCATCATATAAAAAGGAAGTAGCACACATAAAACATGCATCCATAAACACGTCACATCGGTCAAAAATGGTGCTCTATATATATATCTCTCAAAGAATGATCAACATCTACAAAATGTGTCAAAACTGTGTCCAGTACAAAGAATACACTGCTCAAAATACAATAGAGACCATGTCTCTCAAGTATGACTATCCCCTGAGGGAGATGGTCTAGCCCCTGATGCACCTGCTCCTGGATCTCTAGGAGGATCCTGTCTGGCTCCTGAAACACTCGCACCCGGATCGGTAGGAGGGTCCTGTCCCGCTGGCCCTGTCACTCCACGGCTCTCCGATCGTGTCCCGGTAGTTCGAGATCGACTCGATCTCAACTGTGCAAAGCTCTCTACACGCCGCTCTCTGGGAACCGCCTCCTCATAGTGATGCCTGTAATATGCAGCCTCCTGCACACTCCGTGTCAGCTCTCTCAGGGTGTCTCTCAAGGGACCACCCGCCGCTGCTCTCTGTACGGTCGCCAAGGCCTCCTCTGCTCGACCCCGCCGCTCCATCTCGATATCTCTCTCAGTGATCAACTGAGAGATCTGCCTCTGATAAGTCAAAATCTGTGCCTGCAGCTGCTGCACAGTGATCTGAAGAGTCCGGATCTGAGCGTCCTCTACATGCCCCGGCACTCGAACCCGTAGTGGTACCTGTGCTAGTGCCACTCCCCCCACTCGGCCTATCCTGGGTACGGGAGGTGGCAGTATATCTATCCTCCTCCTCTGTACTGGCCTCCCCACCTCCTCCTCTCCTCCTAGTGCTGCTAGTACCTCTGTGACTCTGCCCTCTCTCCTGGCTCCAATGGCCAATCCTCCCCTCCCCCTCTCAATCCGGCCCTGCCGTACCGCCCTCTACACACCTCTCCCTCTCCTCCTCCCTCCATCTCCCCCATCATCTCCATCATCCCCCTCATCTCCCCCGTCTCCCTCCTCTCCATCCGAATCAAAAGCCGGTCTCATCTCCTCTGGGTCTGAGATCCTCGCAACAGCCCGAGCAGCAAATAAACGAGCAAACTCGTTTGTCATGCCAGCATCCTGTATCTCTGGGGCATAGTCCCAGATCTGTCTAGCCAAACCGGTAAACTCCTCAATAGCAACGACACTGTCAATAGTCGGCCCCCAATCGGCCACATCCTGCTGCCGCCGTGCATATAGACACGCCCCCTGGGGAATCCCCTGCTGTCTCCCGAACTGTCTCAAAACTCGGGTAACCAAAAATCGCTCAATGACGAATGGAGTTCTCCCGATCAGATACCTCGTCATGAACACGAAAGGCATCTCCATCCCATCCTCTGCCCATACCTCACAATCTGTATACGGCCTCCAGGTGACCGTATCTATGTCGTCAAAAACCCTCCTCCAGTGCTCTAGTTTGCCCAGCTTACGCTGGACAACTAGGCCTCTATAACCATATGCATATGCCGCCCCCACGGGCCTATCTCTGTCTGCCAGTGGCCTCGCTACTGGAATGTGCTCCCAGCACCATACCTGTAATAGGGTCACCCCTGCTGATAAACTGCTATATCCGAGGTAAACTACCTCATGCAGGCTCCTGTAAAGGTGGGCCAACATCGCTGACCCCCATGCAAATCTCCGCCCCTGTGTCACCATCTGCTCCAGAACTAGTCCCCATCCTACTGAAAATCCCTTTGACCTGCGATCAGGACAAAAGAAACCTCCAATAAATCCTGCCAATACAGATGGCAGCGGTGCATAATCTAGATCCAGGAACTCCTACCACGGGATCTCATAACCGTAGACACTCTCATCGTGAAAAATCCGGCGCAGTGCCTCTGTGCCGCCCTCCTCCGTCTGCTCATAGGGAAATATAGCTCTGACCACAGGAATGCGCAGGATGCGATAACAGTCCTCTGGTGTCACTGTCATCTCTTCTGTGGCAAAATGAAAGGTGTTCGTATCACTATGCCACCTCTCTGCCAAAGCTGTCAATAGTCCCCGATTCATAGTGAACCGAGGCATATCTAGGAGCGAGGTCAATCCACATCGCTCAATAATGTCTAGGTCTGCCTGTGACAGACGTGGTATCAATGTCCATGGTCTCGGGAATCTCTCCCTCGACTGCACGATCCCCAATCGCTCCTGTCAACAAATAAAACATATCCAATATCAGATTCCACCTCAACACAAAGATATCAAAATCAAACTTACATCAACAACATGAAACAAATTTGCTCATCTACATCAAGTTCAAAATCCTATCATCTCATATCAACTTGTAAAACAACTCAAGTACCACAATCACAAACTTGTAAAACAACTCAAGTTTCCCACCCATATCAAAACTTGTAAAACAACTCAAGTTTCCCACCCATATCAAAACTTGTAAAACAACTCAAGTTTCCAACCCATATCGGCTTGTAAAACAACTCAGGCTTTCATACACATTTGAACTTAAAACAGATAACACAAATAAATCATGTTCTGATCACCACAAATAGCTTGATATCTATACATAACTTGGAAACATTCACATCAAAACAAGTTATACAAATGCTCATATTGGATACATGCATCACAACCACAACAGACACGCAAAAACACAACTTTTTTTAAATCGGCCACAGCACAAATTTTTCCTGGATGCACTAAAACAGACATGAAATGCGCTAAAAAAGACCCACGCGCTAGGCTGCTTGTCCTATGCTCTAAACTTTCTGCCTTATGCATTGGATTCCATCTATGCGCTACCCTTTTCTATCTAAGCGCTACCTAAACTAACCTATGCGCTAGACTATTTCTACGCGCTAATCTGTTCTCCCTACGCGCTCTCCTTTTCATTCTATGCGCTAGGCTAGCCCTACGCGCTAAATCCCTCTACCTAAGCGCTACCCTTTCAGCCCTATGCGCTAGGTTAGTCCTACGCGCTAATCTAATCTTCCTACACGCTACCCGTTAAGCCCTATGCGCTATGTTAGACCTACGCGCTAAACCCCCTTTCTTATGCGACCTCCTGCGACCCCTATGCACTAGGTCATATGTATGCGCTACCCTGTCGCTTAGACGCGCTAGCAAAACCTTTGCATGCGCTATTCTCCGTGCATGCGCTAACCTAGAAATCCTATGCGCTACCAAATATTTTCGAACGCGACCCCTAAATTCGACCCTGATGCGCTACTTCGCACTGCGTATGCGCTACTGTTTGCCCTAGATGCGCTAAAACGAACTACTCGAACTTTAAAATTCGAAAAACAGCTAAAAACGACAAAATAAAAAATCAAAAAGGGGTCAAAAGCGTTGACTTACTGGTGGTCCACGTGCGGCTGGTCTCCGGTACCTGCGAACGCGCTCGAAACGGTGTCTGTGGTAAGGAATAGGCATTTTCTCTCCAGAGCAAATTCTCTTTTCTTCAAAGTCAACAAGCACAAATGAATCTAAATTAACCCCTTTTTCCCCTTTTATAGGAGGAAAATGAAATTAGGGTTAGCTAACTGGGCCTGTAATATGGTCGCGGTCTCCCCTATACCAAAACATTTGTAATTTATCGGGCGATGAATCAATTTACGCACTTTCTACACACATGAAATCTTACACATCATACGAACTTCATCAATTTAACTCAAAATTTTTCCAAAAAAAATATTGATTCATCTCCCGAGGGGGCATCACATCGAACATCGAATCTGGGGCATCGCATCGAATCTGGGGCACGACTAACAAATCAGGAGAGTGACACAAAAATTGCATTTGATCATAAAATCACAAAAACAATCATTTTTCTTTGAAATAACATGTGCACACACGTCACTTCAAAGAGGGGCAAAATGTAGACGTATAAAAATGACCATATTCCTAAATGAATATTTTATGTTCATTTCCCTATTTAATTAAATCCAATTTAATTAAATTATTCACATTCTTCTATTTAATTAAGTAAATCACTTAATTAAATTCACTATACCCATTTAATGAATAAATCATTTTATTCAATTAAATCCCCCTAGCCACTTTTAATTAAATTCAAATTTAATTAAATGGTTATCCTAAATTGAATAAATCAAATTTATTTAATTCCAACCAAATTGAATGAAAATCAAATAATTCAATTAAATCCTATTATCCTCCCCATCCACTTGCAAAATCCCAAACCCCTTCCTAACCCCTTCTAGAATATTCTAACCAATTCTAATTAACCTAAACCCCCTCTAAACTTTGTCACATCCCTAAGCAAAGGGAGGTCACTTCTCAAATGGCCCAAAGTCTTGGATAACCATTGAAGGTTTTCAACCTTCAACCACCAAAAACCCCAAAGTCTTTGAAAACCATTGAAGGCTTCCAACCTCCAACCACTTAATCCCCAAAGTCTCCAATAACCATTAATGGTTATTTCAAACCCTCCCACATGGTTAAAACATTTGTTTTGACTCAACCTCTACCCAACCCAAGGGTCTCATCAGGTCATTAATGCTTTGACCATGATTATCTCTTAATCATTTGCACAAAGGTTTATCTTTAGATTAGATCCTAATTCAGTGGGCAAACCTAACTTAGACTTGACCCTTAGCCTTTAGATAACCATGAGGTCTCCTCAGGCCTTTAATGCCTCCAACCTCTTCTTTCAACCCAGTCTGGTGTTGACATTTGTCACCATTTCATTGGTGCTAATTGTGCACATGGATCCCCAACTTTCAAACTTGGCCCTTGATTAAGCCTTTCAATCTTGACCATCCATTGCCCTGTTTATGCTATAAATAGAGCTCTCATTCCTCCATTCTAAACAATCATCTTTCAAATTTGAAGCATCACACTTATGCTCAAATTGTTTCAAGCTTTTATATCATTTTATGCTCATCATTTAGCCTCTATTTAGATCAGAATTAATCATGAATATGCATGTTTAGAATAAGTTCTTTATCATTTTAGTTCAATCATAGATTAAATATAGTATGCTAGGATAGTATTCATACTAACCCTGTCATCTTATCATTTAGTTTATTGCATTTCTAGCATCATACATAGCTTACAACATATCTCATACTAAAATCTAAAAAAGCATCTCTCGTTCTCATATTTGCCATCCCTAAACCATTTTGCTCAGTAATCTAAGAGCAAAAACGTTGGTTTGAGGGACATTGTGAGATAGAGAACCATGGGACCCTCCTTGGGAAGCTGAGTAACACGTCGTTACTCCATAGCTTGCATCAAGAAGTCCTGTGTGTGTGTGTGGATTGGTATTTTTCGTAATTTTCATGTTTTAAGTTTTATTCACTCGTTTTTCCCACATACAAAGACAATTATGGCATTTCATTGTAATGATCCTAATGTAATGGTTAATTGTCCCGATGTGCCTAATAGGACCATAGGACCAAATATGGGATTTCAAGATTATAGGATTGGGCATAGTCTTAAGAGTGTTTATAACTCTTGAATAAGGTATTTTGATCCTTTAGGGGTCATTATTTTTGGGTAGAAGTCATGATAGGTTGTTTAATAGGAGTTTTTAATTCAAATATTTGAATATCAACGACTAGTACCATTTTGGTGGGAAAATGACAAAACCGACTTGTTAAGAATTTGTGATGACAACTAACTCCATGGATCGGTTGGGGAATTTTTTGGAGGTCTACTTAAAGACTTGAGAGGAATTTTTATGGGAGAGAAAGTGGGGAGAGAGCCTAGGCAAGTACAGGTTGTATGGATTGAACTCAAATAGCAATAAAACTTCTTATTTTTCCTGCAGATTTGAGGTTTCATTGTTTCTTTGCACTAAAGTAGTTTTGATCATAGTTTTTTTAATGAAGTGAGGGTATTTTCTATGCATCCTTACATTGTTTGTAATTTGCTGAGGGTTTAATAAATCTGGAAACAGACTTAGCACTATAAATTCCTAAGTTTGCAGGCTCTCATTAACTGTTTTGTTGATTTCCTTTGAAACTATAATCCAACCATAGATGTAGGACTCTAATTATTATTTAATGGATCATCTCCTAATATGTATCATACATTCTTGACAATTTAATGATAGGAAAGAGAGTATGTTTGGTGTACACCATGAAGAATTGACTAAAAACGCATGGTTTTGATGGCACAATTATAGTAGTATCAGATCAACCTTAAGGAGGGGATATTTTTGTGTTTGATATAGTGAGTATAGGTTGAGGACATGGTGAATCATCTCTCATTTGTTTTTGGAAGTGGTTTTTGGTGAGTTTTTGAGCAAGCCCTAGGTTTAAGGGTGTTTTAGTGAGGGTTTTGGGGTTAGGGCATATAGGAGCCTTACCTAGCCATAAAACCTAGAAAATCCTTGGTTTGGGAGCATAATAAAAGAGTGCACAAAAGTTTGTTTATTGGAGATGAGTTTAGGAATTACTTCCTTTGCAAAAGAGGCCTAATTAGTTTACCCTATACATAAGACAATGAGTTTTTGGAGATATTGGTAGAAAACAACAATACCTGAGTTTTGGAGATGTTAATTTTGGCTAAAAAGGGTATCCTAGTATGTGATTTGTTTGACTAGTGTTTTCCAATTTTGGGAGATATTCATCTAAAATAGTGTTTGCATGGCTAGTAGGAGCCTAGGCCTAGTTGAAGGCTAATAGTCAAGAGTTGTCTTGACAAATAAAGACTTGATGACTTGTGAACCTTAGATACATGTCTTTGGGAGTATTTTAATGGTGTAGAGACACAAGGACCACTTGTCATAGTGGACAACTAGTTTGGAGCCTATTAGAAGCATTTGATGCACTTGAATCACCTTAGGAGTGTGGGGTTTGGGTCCTAAACATATATTTAACTATAAGTTTGCATTTTCCCTCTTTGCCTCTACATCAAATTGGTATTGGAGAAATGAATAGATCTTTGGGGGAAGGTTTTTATAAGATGGCACCTAAAAATCAAATGGCTAGGGAAATAGGAGAGTTGAGAGAAGCCCTTGAAAGAGAAAAGAGGGAAAAGAGGGAGTTGGAAGCAGCAAAGGACAGGAAGGATAGACAAAAAAGGAGAGAGAGGTTACAACTTCAAGCAAGGATTGAATCCTTAGATAAAGAAAGGGGAGAACCTAGAAGAGAGGATATGAATGAAGAAGTGGGAGCACATAATGAAGGGGAAAGGCATGAAGAGCCTAGAAGGGGAGAAAAAGATCCTGAAGAGAAGAGATTGCTGAGATTGCTAAAGGCAGTCCAAGGTGGAGGTAAGAATAAAATTGACCTACCTATCTACCAAGGGAGGATGGATAGTGAAGAAATCCTAGGTTGGTTAGATGCCTTAGATAACTACTTTGAATTTGAGGAAATGGATGAAAAAGAAAGTGAAGTTTGCCAAAACTAAGTTGAGAGATACAAATTTGACATGGTGGTCTAATATAAAGAATGACAAGATGGATAGAGGGTTGGAAAAGATCATAAAATGGGCTACAATGAAGGGTTTGATTAAGGATCAATTTTTACCATCTGATTATAAAATTCATGTGAAGAAGATGAGGAAAACTTTGAGGCAAAATGACATGGATGTGAAGTCCTATATTGAACAATTTGATAAGCTTAGTATTAGAGGGGGTCTAGAGAATAAATTGGGAACAAAGACAAACCAATGAGAAAGGAAAAGAGACATCTTTTGATTCAAGAGGAGGATATAGAGGAGGTGGATGATTTGGGGCAGGTAGAGGCACTTTCATAGGTAGATGCTTCAATTGTAATGAAGTGGGGCATCCTCATTTTAAATGTCCTAAGTGGGAACAATCAGATAGAGGCAAGGATAGGAGAGTCAACCTAACACAAGAGAAAGAAAAGAAATAATAAAATGAACCATTGAAAGAAAGTCCAGTGCTGGAAGGAAAATTCCTCATGCTTAACAAAGGCAAGTTGCAACAACAAGAAGAGCATAAGGTATCCATTTTCAAAACTTGGTGTTTTTATCAAGGTAAAATTTGCAAATTGATTGTAGATTTAGGTTCATATAAAAACTTGGTTTCCTATGAAATGGTCAATAAACTTCATTTAAAAAGATTTGTGCATAGAAGTCCTTATTATGTTACTTGGGTCAGCAAAGAACAACATATCCTCATTAAGGAACAAGCATATGTCAGTTTTTCAATTGGGGAATATCATGATAGGGTTTTGTGTGATGTGGTATCTATGACTCGTGCACACTTAATACTAGGAAGACCTTGACAGTATGGGAGAAAGACAATGCATGATGGATACACTAATAGATACCTTGTGCATAAAGATGGACAAAAAGTTTTGACGAATCCTTTGAATGTTGTTGACTCAAATGAAAAAAGTGTCATATGTTTTGGAGATCCAATGCATGTGAATTTGTAGGTTAGAGATAATCCTCATGTGAAGCAAAAGATGGTGGTTGATGACAACAAGTTAGTAATCACATATGTACTATGGAATAGTAGTATGGATGGTGTAATGGTGGGATTAGTTTTGTGTCCTATTGGGGTGTAGAAGAAAGGCAGTAATGGTGGCATTGGTGTTCACCAAAAGGCAGACCAAATAGTAGATGAAAGAAGGCAACAAGGGTAGACAAAAGATAGTCCCATGAGGGGACCAAACCATAAGTTTCTAGGCACTAATTCTTGTTTTGAGATTGATATAGGTTGCAGAGGTCAGAAAGTTCCATTTGAGCAGTTGAACAAGGTGCAAACATGTACCAAACAATCATCACTCAAGTCACAAACTCTGAACACAAAAGATTTGTTCTCTTGGGACAAGATATTTTTCATTGGAGGGGAGTATGGTGCAGGAGCACTTGGCATGAAGACAACTTGGAGGACACCATGTAGGCATCACAAGGAGATGTATGGGTCTAATAGACTCAATTTTGATGTTTTAAAGCCAATTATGGCATTTCATTGTAATGATCCTAAGGTAATGGTTAATTGTTCTAATGGGCCTAATAGGACCATAAGACAGATGGACTTGTAAATCACTAAGAGGGGGGTGTGAATCAGTGGCACCAAAAATAGTAGTACTTTAAACACTGACCAGTAGATGAACTTAACTAGTTTGTTAAACAATATGCATGCAATAAAAAATTATATAACAACATCCATAAGAAGTAAAACATCCACCATAACACAAGTGTTTATATGTGGAAAAGCCAAATAGGTAAACACTATGGTGAGATGGGACTCACAAGTTAACTATCTGCAGTAATAGATAACTGATTGGTTAGGGTCTACAAATTCTTTGCTAGGAGAGAACCTTGTTAAAGATCCCAAAGCTTAGTTAAAAGCTATACCCTATAAAAGGTAGTACCCTATAAGGAGTAACCTCAGTGTTGGATTTCTAAATCCAAACTAATGGATCACCCAGTTAGAGGATTTGAACAATGAAGCTTGATAGAGCTTACCCGATTAGGGGATTTAATTGTTGTAGTGATTAGAAAATAATAGGTGATGTGATCTAGTGATAGCACAAATTTCTTGTATAGATCCTCTTCTGTGCACTTAACTCCTCTTTACCAACATACTCTGTGACTTAACACTTCTGCCTTTACACATAGCATATCACTTTCGCTCATACAAAATAATTCATTATGATGTCAATATATAGACATTTTAGATTTCATGTCAGCCTCTAGAAATCATAATACAATTACCTAGGTGCAGTGTATCTGGTCAAGTGATGATGACTCATCACAAAAATAGTGTCAAATCTTGTCAGTGAGGATAACTCATCATGACTTGTAATAACTCATCACATAATCAATGAATACCAATTGGAACAATCAATGCTGGTTGGAGTTAAACATATAAATCGTTATCCTTGATGCTCATGTGATATCTCCTCTGGATCTCCATGTAGCTGCCAAGTTATGTTGATCCACTAGTTGTCTCCTATGCATATATCAGTTGTCACCAAGTAGCGGTTAGAAATAAACCTCTAGTATATCGGTTGTAGTATAAACAACTTTGAAGTTACACTAGTAGACAATATGAATATATGTGTGTGTGTATGTGTTTCATCAATGACAACATATGATGAATTCATTACAATCATTATCAAGCCAACATTGACAAAATATGGGATTTCAAGGTTATAGGATTGGGCATGGTCTTAAGAGTGTTTAGACCTCTTGAATAAAGTATTTTGATCCTTTAAGAGTCATTAGTTTTGGGTAGAAGTCATGATAGGTTGTTTAATAGGAGTTTTTAATTTTGGTGGGAAATGACAAAACCTACTTGTTAAGCATTTGTAACAAAAACTAACTCCATGGATTGGTTGGGGTAGTTGTTCAAGGTCTACTTAAAGACATGAGAGGATTTTGTATGGGAGATCAAGTGGGGAGAGAGCCCAGGCAAGTACTAGTTGTACGGACTGAACTCAAATAGCAAAAAAACTTCTTATTTTTCCTACAGATCTGTGGTTTCATGGTTTCTTTGCACTAAAGTAGTTTTGATCATAGTGTTTCTAATGAAGTGAGGATAGTGTCTATGCATCCTTACATTATTTGTAATCTGTTGAGGGTTTAATAAATCTAGGAACACACTTATCACTGTACATTCCTAAGTTTGCAGGCTCTCATTAACTATTTTGTTGATTTCCTTTGAAACTATGATCCAACTGTAGCATCCTAAAATTGCGAAACTTGCAATTTCTACTGAATTTGGGTCTTCACGATTGTGATGCAACATGGAACCTAAATGGAGACCCCAAAACTTGTCCATGACATCAAAAACTGCATTTTTCAGCACCCTGGCCTGATTCCTCCTTGCACCCCATTGTCCCGGGAGGTGGGACCATGGTGCCCAGCGCCCTGGTCCCTGGCCCTATTTTTGGGCCCGGTCTCTTTTGGGTCTCGGGTCTTTATGTTTGCAAATTGGAAAATAATGTTTCCTGGTCAGCCTAAGGTCAGAAAAATCAGGCTTTTAACCCTAATTGACAAGTATATAAACTACATTTCCTCTCCCATTTGATGAAGATGGAAAAAAAAGGCGGAAGCGATATTCAAACATTCAAGCATTCAAGCATTCAAACATTCCTTCAAGAAATTGATCATTCTAAGTCTCCATTCAAGGCTAAGTGTTGCATTCAAGACAAGGATTCAACCATTGAAGAGGAGATCACATACAACATACAACATACAACAACATCTACACCTTCGCATGTAAGAATACAAACATTCTTACAACAAGGTATCAATACTTGTTTACATTTACAACATTTCTCATTTCTTAGTTAATTCCAAAACCGGGGTTTGACCTAAGGGCAAACCCCTAATCCCTAACCCCCCAATCATCTTCGCTTTTCTGTGTGTAGGTTGCAGGTACGTGGCTGAAATTGAAGATCTGGAATCCTTGTGCAGAGATGAACAGATCCCCCTTCGTTTCACGGATTTTTTGGAGGACCGTGTGCACACCGGGCACCATCGTCCCATCAACTTTCGCTCAAATTTGCAGGACAGCACCGTCTTGACATTTTACTACTAATTCCAGGTCTGCAGCTTCATCCTATATCCCTATCTCTGTTTATAAGCGAATCTTTCTCACTTTTTATGCATTCCTAGCTTAATCCTTCTATCTACATTCTTTACAAAAGAGGGTAGCTTTGCTGTCTTAACCCTTGAAACTCATTTAGAATCCAATCTTGCATTGTGTGGGATTGGATCTTGTGGGTTTCAACCCCTCTTTTGAATGTAAAGTCTCCCCTAAGTGAAAACCGTCAACCCTAGTGACCTCCTTCCCCTCTCCTCGGAGTGGTGGGGGGAACACTTAGGGTTCGCTCACGATTTTTCGCTTTACATTTTGGTGAACCCGACGTGAACATCCTTTCTGATTATTCATGGTTAGAATTGAAAATTGGATTCCTTAATTGCATTTCCATGTTTGATCTTTTGCAAATTTTAGAGGTTAATTGCATAAAAACCCTAGATTTTCTTTTTTAGTAATTGAGCTTGCAAAATGTTTAATGGTTAATGCTTGTTTCAGATCTACCCTTCTGTTGCAAATTATCAATTCATATTTGTGCTTTAATTTTGAAAATTAAGTGGTTAAGTGTCAAAACCCTAATTTTTAAAGCCCTCTTGATTAAACATTTGATTGATAATTTCACTGATCAAAACTTTTCCAAATTGGCTGTAACTTTGGATTCCGCAACAAAATCATAATATCTTTCATCCCTGAAAATTTGGAAAAAAGTTGCGAGGACCATGTGCACCCCGAGCGCCATCGTCCCCGACATTTTTTTTGAAATTTCGTGAGCTAGATCTTACTGTATTTTTCTGCTAAAATCCAGAATTTTGGCTGATTTTATCAATTCTAACACTTTCAAAATTAAAGTCAAAGTTGGTCTAGTGATTGCTTGGATTAAGGCTTCTAATCATTCAAAAATTGTTGAAACTGAAATTCATGTCAAAATTGTGTTTCTTATTATCCTAAATCTGAAAAGTGTGTTGGCATTCATTCAAAATTTAAGTGCTTTATTCAAATTCTTGCAATTTGTGACTTTTGAAATTAAGTGTTTAATTGCACCAACTTTGATTTCCACTTTCAAAATTGAATTTTGCATGAAATTGAGTCAACTTTTAAATTTCAAAACTTGCATTGCTTTTGGTATTCCCTCTAAAATCATAAAATTCAAAATTTCAGTTTCCCTCTCTTTTTCAAAATTCAAATTTTGCATATTTCAACAATCTTGGTAGGGTTCAATTTTGAGATTGCAACTTTAATTTGGCCTATCTACAGATTGTAAAATCACTCAATTTTTTTAGATTAGCTTTAAAATCATTATAACTTTCATCCTTGCAAATTTCGAAAAAAGTTGCGAGGACCGTGTGCACTCCGAGCGCCACAGTCCCTAACATTTTTTCTGAAATTTTGAGAGATTGTCGTGATTGCATTTAACAGCTTAAATCTAGGAGATTGGCTAATTTTACTGAAATTTGCTACCTCTAAATTCAAAATTTTCTCTCCCTCTCTAGTGCATGAGTTTTACAACAATAAGCCCTACTTACACTATTCCCGTTAGACAAAGCTTTAGAATTAAGTCTTTCCAAGGTCTAACTACCGAGGAGATGGAACCTAATTTGAATGGCCTTTTTAACGAGGACATGGGTAATTCCTCTAATACTCTTAATGATGAAGAAGCTCTCCATGAGGTTTCTGTAGAACAACTTTTGAAATTGGATAACCAATTTGATGATTTTCAGCAATGGATGTCTCAAGAGTATCCCGATAGTCAAGCTCTTTCATTAATTGAGGGTCTAAATCATATGGTTCAAAGTGATAAGAGTGGAATTGATATTTTGCATGGTATTGCACACATTGTGGATTCGAATGTGATGCCTATGAAGAGTTGTGCTGAAACTTTAGGTTATACACAACCTCCCACTCAAGTTAATCATTCTATTCCTTTAACAACTTCTATTGCTAGCATACCTACCTTTACATCAAACATAATGACTACCTCTATACAAGAAATTCCGCCTATGATCACCAGTCATGGGGGCAATCCTTCCTCTTCAATTAACCCTCTTTCTTCATTTAATCTGACTTCTTCATTCATTCCTTCAATGAGTGTTCCTATTACATCTCGACAAATGAACATGACGCAAGGGGGCAATTCATTTAACCATTCCATTCCTCCTTGTAGTGTTCCTCCTTTCCAATCATCTCCTATGACTAACTATCATACTGTCCCACCACCTTACTCTCAATCAATACCTTCTTTCAATAACATAATACCTCCATCTCAATCTAACACATCTAATATGAATTCTTCAACTGAAGCGACCATTAACAATCTTGCACAAACTGTCTCTTCTTTACAGCAACAAATTCCCTCTATGAATCAATCTATGTTTAGTGTGCCCACATTTGATGTTGCAAGCCCACTTTCTCTTGACATTGTTCGGGCTATTCCCCCTAAACATGTTGAAATCCCACATTTGGAGCTTTATAATGGTAAAGGTGATCCTCTAACACATGTTAAGACTTTTCAAACAATATGTACCGATTTTGCTTATGACAAAAGGTTGCTTGTGAAACTGTTTACTAGGACATTAAGAGATAAAGCCCTACAATGGTATTGCTCGTTGCCTTCCTATTCTATTACTTCTTTCGAACAACTTGCAAATGCTTTTATTCAACAATTTCAAAACAATATAAGTCCTAAAGTTACTTTGATTGATTTAATGGATTGTAAACAAGGTGTTAAAGAAAAAGTGACTGATTTCATTGGTAGATATAAGCATTTGTATGCTCAAATCTCTTTTCCAGTGCCTGACAATGATATTCAAAGAATCTTTATTTCTAATTTATAAAAAGATATTAGAGAAAAACTTCTGTTTTCTGAGTTTACTTCTTTCCAACAGTTGTGTGCAACTCTTCACAATTATCAACTCACTGTGAGTCAAATGGAACAAGCAAATCCTATGGCTCTGAGTGATAAGGGTGATAGTAGTCAACAACCATTTGGGAAGTTTAAACCGAACAGAGAGTCTATTAAATTCAATGAAAACATCATCAACAACAATGTGAATGCAGCATCAGGTGTGCCTCCTATTTCTAAATTTTTCAAGAAAGAAAGAAAGTTTACTCCTTTGAATGAATCATTGCATAGTATTATGAATAAGTTATTGGAACAAAATGTGCTTACTCTTCCTCCTATAAAGAAAATTGATCCTACAAAGATTAATTCACCCTATTTTGATAACAAATCTTTTTGTCAATTTCATCATCAACCTGGGCATGATACTGAAAAATGTTTTGCTTTAAAGGGTAAAATTCAAGATTTGATTGATAATAATACTATCTCTGTTTCAGGAGTGAATGATAAAGGCAACACATCTGTAGCTCCTCCCAACCAAAATCTTAAGATTTTTACTAATCCATTACCTTCTCATACCTCTAATGCGATTGAGGCTAATGTTTCCTCTCTCTCATCTGATGGTCTTGTGTCTATGACTCCGAATGTGATTAACTTTGTAGAGTAGCAAGAAAACCCTAAAGAACCTTCCATCACATTTGATTCTAGTGAAACTATTAGCGCACCTGATGGTCCTTTATACATAGTTGCAAAAGTCAAGAATAGACCTTGCCGTGGAGTGCTTATTGATTCTTCTTGCATGGTTAATGTTATTACTGAAGAATTTCTCTTTACTTTACAATTGAATCAAGTGATCTATGACAAAACAGATGTGATTGTGAAATTATTTGATGCATTTTCTTCTCCTGCAATTGGTTCTATTACATTACCTATTGAAGTCCATAACAAATCCCTTGATGTGAACTTTGCTATTATTCCTTCATACGAACAATTTTGTGTGAAGCTTGGCTATCCTTGGCTATCTTCTATGAAAGCTATTGCTTCTCCTATTCATAAATGTTTGAAATTTCCCTATAATGGTGAAGTTGTTACTGTCAATCATAGTCTCTTTAAACTAGCTGAAAGAACTTCTAGTGTTCCTATTGATTATTTTTGGCCTAAACAATTCCAATCTCTTCCTCCATGAAGTGATCATCTTTTCAAATCTTATCAAAAGTGGAAAACAGATATGATCCTATCTCTAAGTGAACCTAGAACACCCAAACTTGATATTCTTATCATTCTTGAGAAGGAAGTTCTTCCTTTGAAAGATAAAACTAATGTCTTTCCTCAAGAAGATTCCCAACCCATTCCTATGGATGTGACTATGTCTATGTTTAATAAACTTTCTAAAAGTAGACCTATACCTCCTCATCATGATGGACTTGGTCTCCTTCCTAAACCAAATATTCCTCCTTTATATGGAGCAGTTCCTCCTCCTTCCTCTTATGGAGAGAAGAGACCTTCCTCTTCTCCTATTATCCAGCCTAAGAGATCACAACCTAAACACCCAAGTGATAAGGATGAGAAGATTCCTCCTCCTCAATCTTCTCCACTTCCTACTAAGACTAGATGAAATCATTCTACGCATGAACGCCGACGAAAGCATCATCTTAGAGCTCAGGCAGCTGCTTCTCAAACTTTGCAATCCCCAAAAACACCTTCAACAAGAATTATTCCATTTTCTCCAAAATCTCCTAAACATAAGATGCATGATGGTTTTGATCCTGTGTGAGTTAAATATCCTATTTTTATAAATCTTGATGATGATATAGATGAAAATGTTATTCATGATGAAAATGTTACTTCTCTTGCTTCTGATAGTGAATATGAACTTGTTGATATTGATAACCATTTATCTAATGAATTTTCTAAAGCACTTATCCTAGCTCCTAGACAAGAACAATGTGGCTTGGAACATGAACATAGCCCTTGTTTGGATCTTGTGATAGCTCCATCTGCTGTGTTGAATGTTCCTCCTCTAACATGTCCCCTGCCTTCCCGAAACATTGATCAGCAAGATCGGGGGGTAGATGACGTGCTAGACTAGTTTCATTAGCATAGCAGATTCTCTCCTCCTCTCTATTGTTACTTCTTCTATGTGTTATTCTCATTCTTCTATTTGTTGTCCTTAGTGTTGTCTACTTGAGGATGATGCAAAGCATTGAGATCTCTTTTGGTCTCTCTCATGTTGACTCAAAAGACACATGTGTTCCCTTCTTCTAGGTGACCTTCCTTGATTGGGGAATGAAGAACAATTATGCATACATACATATGATATACATGAATTATCATACAGCATACTGACCCCGAGGAAAGTGAAGTCACCTCGTGATTTGTGTTTTGTGTCTATTATCCTTGGGTTTATCTCACACTTGGGGGCTAAATCTTTGCGATAACATGCTCCTTTCCCTTCTCATTTCTTATGTGTATCACTACCTTAAAGCAATCACCCCCGTTGAGGCGTGTGCAATCGCTTTAACGTAGGGGGGCATACACCCTGTCTATCCTTTCAGGATATTTGAAAATTTCTTGGCGAACTTAGCTTTGTCTTGAAAATTTTTGGTATTTCTCTTGCATGACTCATAGTGAGGGAACCTTACTACTGACAGTCATGGTTCTCCCTCGTGATCTTCCCTTTTACTTTGTCAATTGAAGTCGTAAGATCCTTAGTCCACTGGGGGCTTGCTGTGTCTTGCCTCCTTGATGTGGTGAAAGTTTTTCAATGTTCTTTCCTTGTACTTTACCAGAAGTATGAGCATATGCTTATACTCCCGCTAAAGTGGGGGCTAAATGTAGCATCCTAAAATTGTGACACTTTCAATTTCGATTGCATTTGGGTCTTCACGATGGCGATGCAACACAGAACCTGAATGGAGACCCCGAAACTTGTCCATGACATCAAAAACTGCATTTTTCAGCACCCTAGCCTGATTCCTCCTTGCACCCCGTTGTCCCAGGAGGTGGGACCATGGCGCCCAATGCCCTGGTCCTTCAGGACTAGGGCACCCAGCGCCCTGGTCCCCCAGGACCATGGTGCCCAGTGCCCTGGTCCCTGGCCCTATTTTTGGGCCCGGTCTCTTTTGGGTCTCGGGTCTTTATGTTTGCAAATTGGAAAATAATGTTTCCTGGTCGGCCTAAGGTCAGAAAAATCAGTCTTTTAACCCTAATTGACAAGTATATAAACTGCATTTCCTCTCCCATTTGAGGAAGATGGAAAAAAAAAGGCAGAAGCGATATTCAAACATTCAAGCATTCAAGCATTCAAGCATTCCTTCAAGCAATTGATCATTCTAAGTCTCCATTCAAGGCTAAGTGTTGCATTCAAGACAAGGATTCAACCATTGAAGAGGAGATCACATACAACATACAACATACAATAACATCTACACCTTCGCATGTAAGAATACAAACATACTTACAACAAGGTATCAGTACTTGTTTACATTTCAAACATTTACATTTACAACATTTCTCATTTCTTGGTTAATTCCAAAACTAGGGTTTGACGTAAGGGCAAACCCCTAATCCCTAACCCCCTAATCATCTTTGCTTTTCTGTGTGTAGGTTGCAAGTACGCGGCTGAAATTGAAGATCTGGAATCCTTGTGCAGAGACGAACAGATCCCCCTTCGTTTCGCGGATTTTTTCGGAGGACCGTGTGCATGTCGGGCGCCATCGTCCTGTCAACTTTCACTCAAATTTGTAGGACAGCACCGTCTCAACATTTTACTACTAATTCCAGGTCCGCAGCTTCATCCTATATCCCTATCTCTATTTATAAGCAAATCTTTCTCACTTTTTATGCATTCCTAGCTTAATCCTTCTATCTACATTCTTTACAAAAGAGGGTAGCTTTGCTGTCTTAACCCTTGAAACTCATTTAGAATCCAATCTTGCATTGTGTGGGATTGGATCTTGTGGGTTTCAACCCCTCTTTTGAATGTAAAGTCTCCCCTAAGTGAAAACCGTCAACCCTAGTGACCTCCTTCCCCTCTCCTCGGAGTGGTGGGGGGAACACTTAGGGTTCGCTCACGATTTTCGGCTTTACACCAACCATAGATGTAGGACTTTGATTCCTATTGAATGGAACATCTCCTAACATGTATCATATATTCCTAACACTTTTTGACAAGAAAGAGAGTATGTTTGGTGTACATCATGAAGAGTTAACTGAAAATGCATGGTTTTGATGCCACAGTTATAGCAGTAAAAGATGGGCCTTAAGGAATGATAGAGAGGCTACCTAGTTTACCATCAAATAGGTTTCTTTAATGGTTTTCTTCTATCCCTTTCTAGGTCTCCAACTCTACCCCTCTCAACTTCTAAGGGCTTCCCTACCATTTGTTTTCTTAATTCATCTTCCTCAAGCTCACAAAGAAAAGTTGTTCAATAAATCCTTGCAGGGGTGAACGACACACACATTCTTTCACTCTTTGCAAAACCCCCCATCTTGTTTGGTTTAGCAAAATTTCCCCCTTTAGCTACACAATGTATCGATTTTAGGGTTCTAGCCTTTTGGATCTTCTTCCAGTTCTCAATAGTTTCCTTCCCCTACAAGTTATCTCCTTCAAATTACTGAAACCTAGTCGGACTATCACCAAGCTCACCTAGGCTCAGTATACAGAAATGGCGATGGCCATTTCTTGGTTTCCTCTTAGTGCTACTCTACTCTTACTGTACATTTTTGGCCCTTCCTGAAGAACTCTAATGGCTATGTGGATCCCCCGGTGGAGGTTCAAGATAGAGGCATATTTACACTATGAATTCAAAACAAAGAAATGAACAACAAAAAGGAAACTTTAATTACAGAACTGTAATGAAAAACTTAACAAAACAAGACAGTACAACACTCAGTAGATTTGTACGTATTTCTCTTGTGTTTTCTATAGTATCCAACTAATCCAATGCCTTACAATCAGACTTTTATAGCTCATCCATCCATTGTGAAAAATAGACGATTACAAAATGGAAAAACAATTTCATAACGGTTCAATGGCATAGTCTCAGAACCTGGCTTTTGATGCCCATTGCAAAATTTGCACTTTTCCATCGGGTGATCGAGGTAACCAAAACAAACCTTCACCGATGGCTGATAACCATTTCCACAACTCACACATTTCCATCAGGCATCGGGATAGCAAGAAATCCCTTCGTCTGATGGCCAATGCTTTCCTCCGCTTCCTGGGCATTTCCATCGGGTCATCGATAAGCCTACCAAACAGCTATCCTGATCATCTGATCTTGTTGGATCTCTCTTTTTGCACTCCACCATGTGGCACCCTCTAATTGGCTCTAGGGTCCCTACCCTTCCACCTTAGCATGACCTCACTAACTGCCCGGAATGAAACTCTTTCTTGTCGCTGGGTCCCACCATGGTTGCCAAGTCGTGAGGAATAAACTTTGTGTATCTCACCATAGCAGTATAGCGGCAATCATTCGATCATCCTGAACTCACTCACCTATTAACCAATCACAAGAAGAAGGTTATATTGGATCATTGGGAAGACTTCAAAACCTAACTTCCAATGGCCAATGACAACTTTCCGTGCTTCGCACTTCTTATTGGGTCATTGTTGTAACATTAAATACCTCCTTTCGATACCTGATGGCTCCACTCCATGCCTATGTTTTCTCATTGGATTGTCAAGGTAACTTGAAACTACTCCTACTGATACTTGATAACAATACTCTAAGAATTGATGACTTATCAAGTCATCGGGGTAAGTGTGAACCACTCCTGCCAATACTCGATACAAACACTCCATACTCTGGCAATCTCATCAGGGTAAGACTTGCCGATCGGGGTAACTTGCCGATAAGGAAAATTTCAAAAACTACAATTAAACAACCATACAAATGGACTAGAGCCAATCCTTATATATTTACATGACCACTAGAAGGTCTCACAAGCCAAATTTGGTTAAGGGCATTTCAAACCTTAGGTGCTCCTACACCATACTCCTCTAAACACAAAGAAGTCAAGTGACTGTACATGACAACAAGGAGAGACCAATTCCTGACTTGACAAAGTTCGATTCAGGGACTCGGGTCACTTCAAAATCAGGTTTATGCATCCATTTGACCAAATGTTCCATGTAGACCTCTTGTCTAGTCTTCTTGAGAATGCGAGAATCCAACACTTTCTCAGCCTGAGGTATGGAAGAATAAAGTAAGGGCAGGTCAGCAAATGACTATTGGACATCTGAAACTTGCACATCATCCTTGGGAAGTTGTCCCTTGTAGACAACCAAATCTGCAACATTGAAAATGGGAGACAAAGCAATATCAGATGGCAAATCAATATTATAGGTGTAGATAGGAATTTGGAAACCATCAAAGCAATATAAACATTAGCCTAGCTCAATCACAAAAGCTAGATTGCACTGACAAATCCTAATAACATTCAATAGAGATACTAAAAACAAGACATTCAAATCAAATGCAAACCATTACAAACATGAATATCTCCTCCAGAATTCTCCATTGTCCTTCTTTCTCCTTCAAATTAGTGTGTTTGTGGATCTCACCTACAAGTGCATAAGCATAATATGAAAGCAAGATTGACAAGACAACATAAAGATACTAGAAGCATGATTGATTCGGATCCCTGATTGAAGAAATTCATCCAATTTATAGATAAATTGGAGAAAAGACAAGATTAGCATGAAGAGATTTGAAAGGAAATTCAAATCAAGAATAGCAAAATTATGACAAGTGTATGACAAATTGCTATGCAAGGTGTTATGACAATTTATGACAAATTGCTATGGAAGAAGTTATGACAAGAATTTCAAATAGAAATAGAAATTTAGGAATTTAGGAGAAATTAGAAAATTAGGTGAATTAATTAATACTTTTTCATTCATTAATTAATTCACAAAAAGAGAAGGAATTAATTAGCCAATTAAATAAAAATTTAATTGTGACAAGAAGACTTAGGATAAATAAATAAATTATTTAACCTAGAGGGAAAATGACAAACAAGATTAAATGAATAAATCATAAAACCCTAGAAGATGAATTAGAAATGCAAGGATGATAGTTAGGTCTTGACAAAAGATAATTGATGTCGATTCAATCATGATTTTAATTGACAGAGGATCAATGTTGATAAACAATTGAGATTGGTTGACGAATTGACCAAGATTGATAAAGAAACCAAATTGAAAGGCACCAATTGATGAGGAACAATAATTGATCCAAATTTACATGATTAAAAAGAACAATGATTGATGACAAATTGATCACAAAATTGATGAGATTGACAAGTTGATAAGGATCGATGACAAATCGATTGCAAGATGACAAGATTGAAAAGAGGACAAAACCCTAATTCTATCATCGATTAGGATTGATGATGTCCAAAATGAAATTGAATTGACGATGTCAAAATATGCCAAATGAGCACACACGTTGATGTGATAGGATAAGATCGACCAAAATCATGACTGAAGATTATTACCGACAAGACCAAACTCGAAAGTGAGAAAAATGAAGAATGTAGAAGAAGGACTCAATGCTTGCAAATGATAAAGACCAAGTGCATGACATAGAAGAAATGTTAATGCGACGCAAAAACCCTAAAATAAGGTAATGTGCAAATGTTAAAGTATGACTTCACAAGCGTTGACCATTTTTAGATGTCTACATTTTGCCCCTCTTTGAGACAATGCGATTTTAAGCGTTGTTTCAAAGAACAATAATGAAAATGCCCCAGACAATAACAATGACATATGCATGCCCCCTCAAGGAATTGGCTGGAAAAAGCTAGAAAAGAGGCCAATTGATCGATAAGAATGACAGAAGATGATAGGTTTGAACGGATCAAATGGACTGCCAAGACTGATGGAAGAAATGTTAGTAAGAAGAAATTAGATAGAGGACAGTTAGAGATGAAGGAAAATTTTCTTTCACAAATGCACATAAGTAGGTGAGAACCTTTATTTATTGTAGCAAAGTAGATGCGAAGCATCATGGCATTGAAGGCCAGAGCTGGAACGCAACCCCTTTTGCAAAAGACAGACACATCGCACACAAGGAATGAGTGAAGCATCCTAGGGTGCATATATCAAGAGTCGAGGTATGTGCGACATTCACAAAGAGAATGTACTTATCATAGACACCCAATGATATAGTTGCCCCAGTTTGTGACAAACATTCCACAAACAACAAACACAACAAAAAACAAAAGGGACCATGAACCATCCCGGTCACTCTAAATCACTCAGTGACATCATCGAGCAACATAGGAACATGATCGAAGCCAAAGATAAATCAATAAAAAGATAAGACGCACAAATTCAACTGAGTCAAACAAACAGTCTGATCGTCATTGTCAAAAGTGGAAAACAAGAATGATCATGCTGTCTGGTTCTAGGGAATGCGGTACCCTGTCTAAGATAGGACACGGTTTGTTTTTGAGTATACCACACCCTGTATAAGACCCATGATAATAGTGACAAGGACAAATGATAATGTTGATGCTATTTTGATTGATGTGACAACTGTGATCAGATTGAATGCTTGCTTAGTCAAACAGTTCATCTGTAAATGCTTGATTTCATTAAAGCACAATGTTGGATTGATTGTCGTTGGATGTAAGCGTAGCGATCTGTCTATGCACAAAGGGGATATTTATTGACAAAATGCAAAATGCTTGTTTTTGGATTTTGAATGTTTTGCAAAAAAAATTGTGTTTTGTTTTTTTGAGTTTTTACAATTTTTTTTTGTTCTTTTTTCAAGACTTTATTTGACTTTTTAGGGATTTTTTCATAGCATTATTTGATTTTTTTGGATTATTTCAGGACAGTTATTTGACTTTTTTTATTATTTCAGGACATTTTTCAATTTTTATGATTTTGCCCCCAGTGTCTAGCAAGGCAAGGAATATGACAGGTGAATAAATAGGCTTGATGAAATGATGGTGTATAGAGGGAAGACAAAGGCCTTTTATCATGGAGACAATACGGATGCAATTTTCAAGGGATATTGCGTGATGGGACAAGAGACTGGATATGACAATGTAAAGTAGTGACATGGCATGAGGGATATGTCAAGAGGTTTTTGAAACTATGTTTAAATTTTGCATCCTTATGTTAGATCAAGATCAAGGGATGAAAAAGAGTGTATGGATAGTGATAAGATATGGATAGGATAAGAAAGACCAAGAATGGATAAGGGACATGGACTGAAGGTCACGGTAGGCTAAGGGATAGTGGTAGAAAGTTGCAATAAGCTAGGGAATATGGATGAAAGGTTATAATAAGCAAATGGATAAATGACCAAAAGCTATAATAGACTAAAAGCTGCAAACAAGATGCATGATGCTCATGAATATCCTCAGCCTTGTCAAGATCAAAGGTGGAAAAGGGGATATGTACATGAGGGACAATAGGATATGAAGGGCAATAAGACATGATAGGATAATGAAGTGTAATTGGATATGACAAGATAATGAAGGATAATATGATATGATAGGATAATGAAGGGTAATAGGACAAAAGGATATGATAGGATAAAACCTACCCCCAAGTACGGTATGCAAGAAGTTCATAGATTACGCATGACGCCTGTTTGCCAGGTTTTCACCAGTGGATGAATTATTTTTTCTTTACTGTTTTTTTTTCTTTTGTCTTTTTTTTTGCACCTTTGTTTTCTTTTTTTTGTATTTTGACTTTTTCAAGAGAACATGGACACATGATAGGGGATGGAAGAAGGAGTCAAGCATCTTTTTGTTTGGATAGTAGCCTTGAAAAAAATGGACCATGACCTTTAAAAGTATGCTCAAAGATGTTGGTAGGATAAGGACATGGAAAATAAGATGAAACTAAGGCAACGATTTATGCAAAGGATGGGATCAAAGGGATCGAAGGATGGAAAATATGCATTGGATAATGGATAGGGTATTGGAAGAATTGGGCTTGAGTGGATAGAAATGTTGGCAAGATTGACATTGGCAAACACCTTGAGGGGTGATGGACTGATGGAGGAAAGATGGATCTTAGATTGTGAGATTTGGATGGAGGAATAGCTTGGGATTTTGAGACATAAGGGCCCAAAATGTATGAAGAAGGTGATGGAGGAACCAATTTGAGAGGGTTGGATGGAGGAATAGCAACTTTGGATGCCAAGTTGGATGTTTCTTTAGGCTTTTATGCTTCAAGGAGCCGCTTAGGGATCCACATGGTTTTTGATTTTTCATGCTTTTGTGGTTCCTTGGAGTGCATTGCTTGCACAAGGGATTTAGGAACCCATATATATTTTGACTTTGCTTGATTTTGCTCAGTGGGCCTTTGTGGCCTTTTGGATATTTCTTTTTCTTTATAGATCATATTGTTCTTTTTTTTGACATGTCATTTATATTGGACATGTTGATCCTTGAATACATGTGGATTTTTAGACTTATGACTTTTATGCTTGGCATCCAAATTTCTTGGAGGGGGAAAGGAATGCATGGATGGATATGAATGAAATGGAGTTCTTTTGGATTGATGAAATTTACTCAAGGATGTGTGCCTTTTCTGACCTTGCATAGAGGACGAAGGGATATAAGGACCTAAGATGGATGGAAAGTGTGATGGGGAAGGTGTATGTTTTGATTTTGATGGAGGGATACCAACGTCTTGAGAGTGAGTTGTGTAGACATGAACCTTAAGATCTACTTTGATATGGAGGGGTTCTCTCTCATGAAGGTCTACTCCTTTTCCTTTATGAATATCTTGACTTGTAGGATACTCTTTTCTTTGGGAAGAAGACGTGAGTCCATTATGAGGTGGATATGATATGAGAGAAATAATGAGATCTTGAAGTGGATCGGATTGCACCAAAGTTGAAGAACCCATTATGCATGTCGAGGGTTCATGAACATCTTGCACCGACACGTTAGAATCATGAGGGGGATTAGGATCATGAGGGGGACTAGGATTGTGTAGTGGACATGGTTCAATGATAGGTTCTTCAAGAGATGGAATGGGAGAAATAATGGGATCATCAAAAGAAATGCGATCTTGGAGTGTATATGGAGCATTAAGACAAGGAGATGGAGGAACAAAAGGATCTTGTGGAGGATTTAAAGGAATAATTTGATCTTGACAAGGAGGAAGATCATTAGAATCCTCTTTAAAGGTGCTTTTCTCTTGACTTTTAATGGGATCTTTGGAAAGGATGGAAGGGATATCTTGATCTTTCTTAGGAAGTGGAATGTCAATGGGATTTGAAAGGACATTGTGTTCTTGGATAGAATTGACAAGAATAAGTGAATCATCATGAGTGTCTAGGAACATGGGGTCCTGGTCAACAATTGGATGGGATGATAAGGTTTCAGGATCTTGATCTTGATCTGTTTCAAGACACATTTCTTCATGCTCTAAATTATCCTCTTGACATGGGGTTGGACTTTGGATATGCATGGGGGATTTTGGCAAGGGATCAATGCTTTGGCATGAAGGGGATGGAATTTGAATGGGACTCTCTAAAAGAGAAGTATTTGATGGCATTAAATCTTGCGTTTCCAAATAGTACAAGGGATTTGTATAAATGAATTGATTAGCATATATTTCTATGGCAAACAATCCTTGGGAGGATGCATTATTTGATACATCATCTGGAGGTGATGGTGTAAATTGCTCTTGTGAAACTTCAAAATATGATGGAATGGGAGGGGAAGTGGAGGCAAATTGAGGGTGTTCTTGATATTGCATGGACATCAATTGTGGTTGTGAAGTATGATAATTTGATTGTCTTGGCACGTATTGAGGCACATGTTGTTGTTGGTGCTAACGAATCAAAATTTGCTGACTTTGTGCCAATTGTTGTTGTCTTGAAGTAAATCCCATCATTTGCAAAAAACTTTGTTTGGGAGGTTTTTGTTGTTTCTCCTTTAGATGGGGTATGGCACTTACATTGACTTGTTGTGTTGTTTGTCCAATCCATTGTGGTGGTTGCAAGTTTGAATTAACTTGTAATGGTGCAGAAGACACCACAACATGTTGTTGAATGCGATATTGTTGTTGTTGTGCATTGCTTGTTTGCGCATTCGATTTTGCTTTTTGTGTATTACTCAATTGTTGTAACATTTGTTGTTGGTGCACACCACTATTTGTGGCTCTTTGTGTTGCCACTATCAAAGGATCTGTCACAATATTTTGCATAACGGGTACTTGAGTATTTGGCAAATGTATTGACCTTAATGGGACATAGGAACTTTGTTGCATTGTGGAATTGTTTTGGACATTGATAAGATCAAGCATTCCAGTCATAAAGCTTTCTTGTAGCTTAGATTGTGATCCACTTGTAATTATTCGAGGAATCATTTCTTGTTGAGGGACAGCTATCAATATTTGTGTGGCCCTCATTTGATCTTGTGTTAAAGGTGTTGTATTAAATAACGGATTGTTTATTGTTTCGAATGGTGACTTCTGAGGAATAGTCACTGTCAACATTTTTGAAGAACATTTACTCATCAAGGTGTGTTGGGTTTCTTGTTGCACATTTTCTTTGTTTGGATGTGGAGAGAAACTTAACAGCTCACTGCCTTGTTGTTTTTGCACCTTAATTTTCTCACTTAAGGAGGTCACATTACTCATCATGTCAAGATATTTTTGTGGGAACATCTTAAAGACCTTGTTCAAGAATTTATCCATCTTTTTTGTCAACTTTGGATCTTTAAGGAACATATCAACATCATCAGAAGCATAGAAATCTAATGAAGAATTTGGTAAAATATTTAGATTTATTTCTTGTTGAATGCCTTGATCTGAACCAAATCCTTGTGAAAGAGTTTGTTCCTCATGTAATCTTTGAGTTTGAATTTCATGTTGCATGTTCGGTTGATTCCAGTCGAAAGGTGCATTTCCTCTTGGTGTTGGTGGAACACTCCCATATCCCGGATTCATGGGTACAAACACTGGCTCATATAGTGGAGGTGGTCCAAGTTGAACCACTCCATATGGTGCTAATGATGTGCTTGACAAACCTTCAATTTTTAATGATTGACTATGTTGCAACTATGAGTTTGATACATTGTCAATGGGTTGATATGTTGGTTCGCCCATCTTCTTAGATTTTGACCTTGTTTCAATAGGCATGTCACTATGCAAATGCAATATTTTTGGAATTTTTCAAGGATGATGTATGATATGCAACTAAATGCAAACTAAATAGATGAAAATGCAATCTATAGCAAGAATGCAACCTATGTTTTTGGTTTTTTTTCAAGATTTTGACAAACTTTTGGAATGCAAATCGAAAAAGAGACCCTTAGGAAATTGAAATGATGTCTAGACCTCAAAGGACAAAAGGACCAAGTGACAAAAGGACAAAATGACAATGTCTCCCCTATATGATTGGATACTAAGCTAGGTTTGACAAAAATGATATTAATGAAAAGACAAAATTTAGACAAGGTCAAGACTTCCTAACAATGACCTAGGGTTTACTCAAAGATTTGGATTACTCAAGTATGACAAAACCTAGTTTTTGAGACTACATGCAAGAAAGCAATGATTATGACAATGACTTAGGATATGATATGAAAATGATCTAAGGATATGATATGACAATGCAATGATAAGGAAATGCAAAGAACAATGACTTGGAATATGCAAAATGCAACCTATGCAACCTAAATGGAAATCTGTCTTGGATATGACAATGAAATGCAAACTTATGGAAAATGATCTTGGACCAATGTGCAAAATGAGGACACTTGCAATGAAAAGGACTAAAATGAAAGGAGATGACAATATGCCTTAGGACCTAAGTGAGACTATGCAAAACCTAACCTAAAGTGACATGAATTTTGAAACAAAGACATTTAATGTGTTGATGACCATGCTCAAATGTTGGATGAATACTTGGAAAAACTTGGACCTTTGTTTGGATTGTGTTTTGAGTTGAATGTTGTTGATTTCAAAAATCCAAGTTGATTATGAGCACTTTTGAAAGTTTGTTTTTAATTTAACCTTTGACAATCACGGAAGACAAAATGTTTGTTTGACTTTGACTCAAAACAATCAAGCACATTTACAACAAATCCTATGGATGGCAAGAGCAATATCTGTTGAATCCTCTAACCATAAAATACAACACTTAGCCGAATAGCTAGATGCTTGGTAGCACTGGCTCCCCCTTACAGTGCACTCACTTCTCGGGCATACCAAGCTTCGAGTTCAAGGGGCATCACTTCCCAAGAACTTGCCATCTCTAACTAAGGAGTACATGAGAGGTGTCTTCGGCATGCACGTATCACAACGCCTGAGCCAACAGATAGAAGGTTTTTGGCATCTAAACAAGAGTTTCTAGTAAGGGCATCCATTTGGGTGGGTATTGATTCGATGAATAAATCATTGCAATACCATTCCAACACCCATTGTCTAGAACTTTCGTTGCATCTACAGTTATTTAGAGTGGTTCGGAAGAGCTTGGTTTTAGCCCGTCACCACTTAGGGACATTCCCTCTCACTAATGCCTGTGCGAAGAGCCAGGCAAATCGGGAGGCAGGCCCAGTTCTAAGGGTTAAAACATGCAATCAAACTAAAAGCAATCAAAGCATGCATGGTGTTCATTAACCTTTAGGAAACTAAATGTGCAACTACTTTAAAAAATCACATGCAAGATATTTAAATAGAAGTCTTTGACCACGTCTTGCATAAGATTTGTTAGTAGTTTCATTCTTACTCTTCGTCACACATAATGCCAAGGTGCTGCATAGAGAATCAGTACCAAAAAAAAAACTAGAATATAAGAATAGAATGAAAAACAAAGTAATTTGCAAGTAAAAACACTGGTTTCGCCTCTATTTCTGGCCTTACACAGGCGCAAAATGTCTCAACACAGGTGCAGAATGCCTTGACACATGCATAGAATACCTTGACACAGGCGTAGATCCCTTTGAAATAGGCATAGATCCCTTTGACACAGGCGCATAATGCCTTGACACAAGCACAGATCCCTCCTACACAGGTGCAGAAGTGCCCAGAAAGCCCTGAGTTGCCCTGTTTCTTGGGTTTTCACCTACAAATCAGCTCAAAAGAACTCAAAAACACATTTAAGGGGTTAGGTTCATGTTAGGTTCACCAATTAATGTAGATAGGAATTTGGAAACCATCAAAGCAATATAAACATTAGCCTAGCTCAATCACAAAAGCTAGATTGCAATGACAAATCCTAATAACATTCAATAGAGATACTAAAAACAAGACATTCAAATCAAATGCAAACCATTACAAACATGAATATCTCCTCTAGAATTCTCCATTTTCCTTCTTTCTCCTTCAAATTAGTGTGTTTGTGGATCTCACCTACAAGTGCATAAGCATAATATGAAAGCAAGATTGACAAGACAACATAAGGATACTAGAAGCATGATTGATTTGGAACCCTGATTGAAGAAATTCATCCAATTTATAGATAAATTGGAGAAAAGAAAATATTAGCATGAAGATATTTGGAAGGAAATTCAAATCAAGAATAGCAAAATTATGACAAGTGTATGACAAATTGCTATGCAAAGTGTTATGACAATTTATGACAAATTTCTATGGAAGAAGTTATGACAAGAATTTCAAATAGAAATAGAAATTTAGGAATTTAGGAGAAATTAGAAAATTAGGTGAATTAATTAATACTTTTTCATTCATTAATTAATTCACAAAAAGAGAAGGAATTAATTAGCCAATTAAATAAAAATTTAATTGTGACAAGAAGACTTAGGATAAATAAATAAATTATTTAACCTAGAGGGAAAATGACAAACAAGATTAAATGAATAAATCATAAAACCCTAGAAGATGAATTAGAAATGCAAGGATGACAATTAGGTCTTGACAAAAGATAATTGATGTCGATTCAATCATGATTTTAATTGACAAAGGATCAATGCTGATAAATGATTAAGATTAGTTGACGTATTGACCAAGATTGATAAAGAGACCAACGATTGAGATTGGTTGATGAATTGACCAAGATTGATAAAGAGACCAAATTGAAAGGCCCCAATTGACGAGGAACAATAATTGATCCAAATTGACATGATTAAAAAGAACAACGATCAACGACAAATTGATCACAAAATTGACGAGATTGACAAGTTGATAAGGATTGATGACGAATTGATCGCAAGATGACAAGATTGACAAGAGGACAAAACCCTAATTCTATCATTGATTAGGATTGACGATGTCAAAAATGAAATTGAATTGATGATGTCAAAATATGCCAAATGAGCACACACATTGATGTGATAGGATAAGATCAACCAAAATCATGACTGAAGATTTTTATCGACAAAACCAAATTCGAAAGCGAGAAAAATGAAGAACGCAGAAGAAGGACTCGATGCTCGCAAATGATAGAGACCAAGTGCGCGACATAGAAGAAATGTTAATGCGATGCAAAAACCCTAAAATAAGGCAATGCACAAATGTTAAAGTATGACTCCACAAGCGTTGACCATTTTTAGATGTCTACAATAGGCATTAGAGCCATACTTGGCTAAAACTTTACATGGACCTATTCTCCTCATTGTAGCTTGTTGGGTTTTTTTTCTCAAGTTGAGCCTTGTTCAAATGTACCATCACCATATCTCCAACTAAAATTGCACATCTCTATGTGTGGTATCAACTCTAGCTTTAAATTTTTGTGAAGAATCTTGGAGAGCTCACCTGACTTGGTCATGAACCTCCTTCATAGATTGAGCGACATCATTAGCTTTACCTCTTCTGTGCAATAGATTACCAAGATCTCGTAATTATATAGTACCTCATGGGTGCATACCATACACTATCTAAAAAGGACTCTTCCCAGTAGACCTATTCACACTGTCATTGTATGCAAACTTTGCCTAGTGAAGAAACTGATCCCAACTCTGTCCATATTCTTTTATGAAGCACCTTAAAAGGTTTCCAACTGTCTTATTGACTAGCTCTATTTGACCATCTATTTGGGGATGATATGCTGAACGAAAAGACAAATTAGTTCCCAGTCTTTTCCAAAGAGTTTTCCAAAAATGTCCAAGGAATTTGACATCTCTACCTAAAACAATACTAACCAACAAACCATGGATTCTAATAACCTCTTTGAAAAATAAGTGTTCAATGTGACTAGCATCATGAGTAGTTTTGCAAGGAACAAAATGTGTCATTTTACCGAATCTGTCAACAACAACAAAAATGCTATCACATCCAAGCTTTGTTTTGGGTAATCCAACCATAAAATCCATGCTTACACATTCCCATGGCCTTGTAGGAATAGGTAATGGCTGATAAAGACCAACATTAGTAGTTGTACCTTTATCTTTCTAACAAACTATACACTGCTCAACATACCTTCTGATATCCCTCTGCATTCTGGGCCAATAGTAGAACCTTTGAACAAGTTCCAATGACCACTCAAACATCCATTTTTCTTTTCTTGGATCAAATTTTCCCTCATCGATCTTTTGGGAACACACAACTATCCACCTTTAAACAACAAACTATTCTGCAAAGTAAAATCAGCATATTCACTATGAAAGTGATTATGAAATTCTTGACAAACCTTGTAAGTGGCTACAAAATATTCATCATTGGGGTACAAATATTTGAAGTAATCAACTCCAATACTTTGATTCTACAATTCTTGCACTGTTAGTAGCCTTCTACTTAAAGCATCTACTACTTTATTACACTGTCCTTTCTTATGCTTAATAGAAAAAGTATATGACTACAAATACTCAACCCATTTAACATGCCTATGACTCAACTTATCTTTTGAATTCAAAAAAATTAAAGATTGATTATCTGTGTAAACAACAAACTCCTTAGGTAACAAGTACTGCCTCCACTTCCTAAGAGCTTGGACAAGAGCATATAGCTCGAGATCATAGGATGACTACTTCTTCTTGGCATCATTGAGCTTCTCACTAAATAAAGCTATAGGTCTATTCTCTTGACTCAAAACAATACCAACTGGTATATTACCTGCATCACATTCAATTGTGAACAACTTATCAAAACTTGGAAGAATGAGTACTGGTTGTGTAGATACCTTTTGTTTCAAAAGTTTAAACCCTTTGTTAGCTGCATTGGTCCATTGAAACTTAGTCTTAACTCCGCCTTTGATGGTATCCAACATGGGTGCACAAATCTCATTGAACCCCCTGATAAACTTCCTGTAGAACTGTGCCAAACCATGAAAACTTCTTACTTCATTGGTTGTCTTTGGTGTTTGCCAATTTGTGATGGCTTCCACCTTTGATGTGTCCATCTTTAAATCTCCTCCTGAAACTACAAATCCAAGATAGACAATTTCTTACTTCATAAACTTACACTTCTCTAAGTTTATTGTTAGTTGCTCATCATACAATTTTTGCAATACAATACCAAGATGTTCTAGATGTTCCTCTTTAATTCTACCAAAAATCAAGATATCATCTAAGTATACAACAACAAATTTATCGATAAAATCTTTAAGCAATTCATTCATGAGTCTCGTGAATGTACTAGGAGCATTACTAAGACCGAATGGCATAACAAGCCACTCATAAAGTCCTTCATTGGTTTTGAAGGCTATTTTTCATTCATCAACTTCATTTATCCTAATTTGGTGGTATCCACTCTTGAGATCAATCTTAGTGAAGTACTTTGCACCTCCCAAACAATCCATCAAGTCTTCAATTCTTGGGATAGGAAATCTATACCTGATAGTGATTCTATTTATGGCCCTTGAATCTGTTCATAGCCTCCATGTTCCTCCTTTCTTGGTTTCTAACACTATATGTATGACACAAGGACTTATGCTCTTCTTTATTAACCCTTGGTCCAGCAATTCTTGGACTTGTCTAGCCACTTCCTTGTTATGTTCAGGAGTCATCTTATAGGCTTCTTTGTTGGGTAACAATGCTCTTGGATTAAAATCAATCTGATGGCTTATGCCTCTAATGGGAGGTAGGGTTGTTGGTGCTCCATCACTTATGATTGCTTTGAAGTTGTCTAGTATCTACTGCACTTCATGAGGTATTTGAACCTTCTTTTATTGTTTTTCCTCCTTTGGTTTCACTATAAGAGAAAACCCCACTCCTTCTCCTTCTTCAAGAGTGTGTATGAACTCTTTTTAACTCACCAATAACACATTTGGGCCTTTAGTTTTGTTGCTCTCTCCTTCATCACTTAGGGACTGAATATGGTATGTAACTCCATCCTTTTGAAAATAATAAGAGTTATTCTCTCCATTGTGAATGGCCTTTCTATCAAACTATCATAATCTACCAAGAAGTAGATGGAAAGCATCCATAGGAAGGATGTCACACAAGACTTTATTGTTATAACTACCTATGTTGAACTCAACCCATGTTTGTTCATTTACTACCACATGTTTCTCCTTGTTGAGCCAAGTGACCCTATATGGATTACTATGTGGAATTTTTTTAAACTTCAGTTTATTTATTGCTTCTTCATACATAGTGTTGTTAGTAGACCCTGAGTCTATCACCACTCTACAAACCTTACCAAGGACTTTCCATTTGATTCTAAACAGAGCTCTTCTTTGATTTGGTTCTTCTTTGATTGGCTCCTTAATCAAGGCTCTTCTCATCATTAAATTTTCTCCATCTTCAGGAGCTAAGCTCACATCTTGTGTCTTACTGCTTTTTGCATCTTCTTGTGCATACATCACTCTTTTTTCACTTGTTTGAGAAGAAGAGGATTTATCTGGACATCTATAGGCAGGGTGACCCAACTTTTGGCAATTGTAACACTTCATGGTGGAGAAGTAGGACCCTCTTCCTGGCCCACTAGATCTACCTCTTCCTGGGTTGCTAGATGATCCTCTTCCTCTATATCTTCTCTTGCTATGTGAATCCTCACTTTTCTCTATAAGTTTGGACTCTCCTTAGGACCTTTGATCTGCTCCTTGTCCACCAAAACTACCTCTTTGGCCTCTACCATCTTTTCCTCTGCCTCTTCCTTTTTTGCTTTGTTCTTGCTTATTTTTACTCTTTTCCTCCACCGCCAGTGCCAATTTATAGCACTTATGCATGGTGTTAGGACATAAAAAACTCAACTCTTCTTGAATATTCCATTTCAAGCCATTCAAGTATCTAGCTACCTTGATGCTCTCACCCTCTACCACCTTGGATCTTAGACACAACTTTTGAAATTCCTCAGTGTAGATGCTCACATCCAAGTCTCTTTGCCTCAAGTTTTGTCTCCTCTTGTGCAACTAGATTTCATAATCTTTAGGGATGTATGCCTCTTTCACCTTAGATAACATGCCCTTCCAAGTAGCTATGGGGTTCTTGCCTTCTTTTTGCCTCTCTTCTTGGATAAACTTCCACCAAGTCAAAGTTGCCCCTCTCAATCTAGACTTGGCCACCTTCTATGCCTTACTGATTCCATCACACTTGAAGTGATTCTCCGATACCCCATAGCTACTTGGCCACCTTTTATGCCTTACTGATTCCATCACACTTGAAGTGATTCTCCAATACCTCTATCCATTCCATGACTACCTCTGGCTCCATTTTTCCACAAAAAAGTGGCACTCCCTTTAAAGATTTTCCTCCTAAGGCTTTAATTGCTTTAAGGAAAGGATCTTCTGGTAGAATACAGTCTAGTTCAGGTATTATATCATCTTCTACAACTTCTTTGCCTTTCTCCTCATTGACATTGATTGTCACTTTCTAAGTTTTATCTTCAAGTACATCTAGTTTTCTCTCTAGTTGTAATAATCTTTCTCTGAGGAGCCTATTGTCTTCTTCTTGGTTTTCTACCATCTTTGATAACTCTGCATTAGTCACCATTATAAGACTATTTTCTCCTACAGATTCAGTATCTGACATCAACTAATTTCTTCCCAAGTCTAAACTTGCTCTAATACCAATATGATAGGGAGGCTGCCTATTTTACCATCAAATATGTTTCTTTAATGGTTTTCTTCTATCCCTTTCTAGGTTCCAAGTCTACCCCTCTATACTTCTAAGGGCTTCCTTACAATTTGTTTGCTTAACTCACCTTCCTAAAGTCACAAAGTAAGCTTGTTCACTAAATCCTTGCAGGGGTGAAGGACACACACATTCTTTCACTCTTTACAAAACCACCCATCTTGTTTGGTTTAGCAAACTTCTCCCCTTTAGTTACACAATGTCTCAATTTAAGGCTTCTAGCCTTCTGGATCTTCTTCTAGTTCCCAATAGTTTCCTTCCCCTACAAGTTATCTCCTTCAAATTACTGAAACCTAGTTGGACTATCACCAAGCTCATCTAGGCTCAGTATGCAGAAATGGCGATGACCATTTCGTAGTTTCCTCTTACTGCTACTCTACTCTCACTATGCATTTTTGGCTCTTCCTGAAGAACTCCAATGGTCATGTGGATCCCATGGGGGATGTTCAAGACAAAGCCATATTTACACTATGAATTCAAAACAAAGAAATGAACAAGAAAAAGGAAACTTTAATAACAGAACTGTAATGAAAAACTTAACAAAACAAGACAGTACAACACTCGGTGATAGAAAACCAGAAAATAGACTTGTATGTATTTCTCTTGTGTTTTCTGTAGTATGCAACTAGTCCAACACCTTACAATTAGACTTTTATAGCTCATCCATCCGTCGTGAAACACAGACGGTTACAAACTAGAAAAACAGTTTCATAATGGTTCATCAGCGTAGCCTCAGAACCTGGCTTTCGATGCTCATTGCAAATTTCACACTTTTCCATCGGGTGATCAGAGTAACCAAAGCACACCTTAACCAATGGCCGATAACCATGTGCACCACTCGCACTTTTCCATCAGGCATCGGGATAGAAAGAAATCCCTTCATCCGATGGCCGATGCTTTCCTCCACTTCCTGGGCGTTTCGATCGTGTCATTGAGAAGACTACCAAACAACTATCCTGATCATATGATCTTGCTCGATCTCTCTTTTTGCACTCCACCACATGGCACCCCCTGATTGGCTCCGGGATCCCTACCCTGCCACCTTAGTATGACCTCACTAACCGCTTGGAATGAAACTCTTCTTTGTCATTGGGTCCCACCATGGTTGCCAAGTCATAGAGAATAAACTTCGTGCATCTCGCCATAGTGGTATAATGACAGTCATCTGATTATCCTGGACTCACTCACCTGTTAACCAATCACAGGAAGAAGGTTCTGTAGACGTATAAAAATGACCACATTCCTAAATGAATATTTTATGTTCATTTCTCTATTTAATTAAATCCAATTTAATTAAATTATCCACCTTCCTCTATTTAATTAAGTAAATTAAATTCACTATACCATTTAATTAATAAATCATTTTATTCAATTAAATCCCCCCTATCCACTTTTAATTAAATTCAAATTTAATTAAATAGTTATCCTAAAATTAAATAAATCTAATTTATTTAATTTCCCCAAATTGCAACCAAATTGAATTAAATCAATTAAATCCTATTATCCCTCCATCCACTTGCAAAATCCCAAACCCCTTTCTAATCCCTTCTAGAATCTTCTAATCGCTTCTAATTAATCTAACCCCTCTTCTAAACTTTGTCACATCCCTAAGCAAAGGGAAGTCACTTCTCAAACCATTAAAGGCTTTCAACCTTCAACCACTAAATGGCTCAAAGTCTTTGAAAACCATTGAAGGCTTTCAACCTTCAACCACTTAATCCCCAAAGTCTCCAATAACCATTAATGGTTAACTCAAACCCTTCTACATGGTTAAAACATTTGTTTTGACTCAACCTTCATCCAACCCAAGGGTCTCATCAGGCCATTAATGTTTTGACCATGATTATCTTTTAATCATTTGCACAAAGGTTTATCCTTGGATTAAACCTTAATCCAGTGGGTAAGCATAACTTAGACTTGACCCTTAGCCTCTAGATAACCATGAGGTCTTCTCAGGCCTTTAATGCCTCCAACCTCTTCTCTCAACCCAACCCTATGTTGACACTTGTCACCATTTCATTGGTGCCAATTGTGCACATGGATCCCCAACTTTCAAACTCAGCCCTTGATTAAACCATTCAATCCTGACCATCCATTGCCCTGTTTATGCTATAAATAGAGCTTTCATTCCTCCATTTTTAAGAATCATCCTTCAAATTTGTAGCATCACACTTATGCTCAGATATATTCAAGCTTTCATTTCATATATGCTCATCATTTAGCCTCTCTTTAAATCAGGAAGTAGACTAAATATGCATGTTTAGAATAATTTCTTTATCATTTTAGTTCAATCATAGACTAAATATAGTATGTCAGGATAGTATTCATACTAATCTTGTCCTCTTATCATTTAGTTTATTGCATTTTAAAATTATACATAGCTTATAACACATTTCATTCTAAAAATCTATCAGAGCATCCCTCATTCTTGCATTTGCCATCCCTAAACCATTTTGCTCAGTGATCTGAGAGCAAAAACATTGGTTTGAGGGACATTATGAGATAGAGAACCATGGGACCCACCTTGGGAAGCTGAGTAATATGTTATTACTCCATAGCTTGCATCAAGAAGTCTTGTGTGTGTGTGGACAAGTCATTCAGTCATATTTTCACATATTAAGTTTTATCAGCCCACTTTTCTCGCATACATTTCTCGTGCCCACCGTGGGGCCTGACCCCAAATAACAAATCAGTTTTTGAAATTAATCACTTTTGCAGGTTTGCGGAAAACAAGAATCAGCGCATGGGAAACATTCCCTAGCGCATCTGATTGACAGTCTAGTGCATCCCGCTCACTATTTAGCATGTGGGGTCTACACTCTAGTGCAAGAAATTATTTCTTTAGTGCATGACCCCTCTAACATTTTCCTGTAGGTCTCGACGTAGGCGAAACACAGAGTAGCACATTCAATAAATAGAATAGTGCATACAATCCACAGTTCAGCGCTTATAGTCCATCATCCAGCACGTGCAACTCAAACGTTAGCGCATCCAATTTTTAATTTTCCTACAGGTCTCAACGCGAGAAAGAAAAAAAATAGAGCAGCGCTTCCAACTCACAGAGTAGCGCATCCAAGCAACAGTATAGCGCAGAGGAATATCAGTTTAGTGCATCTAATTTTTATTATAGTGCATGCAGTCCATTCTATAGCGCATCACAGACAAAAAGAAATTTTATTTTATTTTGTAACCGAACTGAAATTTTAGACTTGTGGAAGTCCCCCAAATTCTTTAACATTTTCCTTTTCTGGTTTGCTTGCAGGTGGAGCAGACGCCATTTCTTTTAACCGATTTCTTTTGTTGACCACAAAATCAAAAATTTGCTTTGTTGACCATTTCCTTTTCATAGATCAGAAAATCATTCTTTTAAGGTAAAATGAACACCATGTTTTTGTGGAGCAACATTTCCACATAGATTTTAGCAAATCACTGATTTGAAAGGATAAAATAAACCCAATTGATTGATTTGTCTCAAAAATGGAAGGAATATGCTCTCCCCTTAACTGGGTGATCAAAAATCCAAACCACTCTTACAGCTTTCATTATTTCAAGCATTTAAAAACCTTTAGCAGGTCTACCTTTCTGAAGAGTTGCAATCAACTCTTAAAGCCATTTATGGCCGGTGTGAAGGGAACGACCTAAGTGGAGAACGACTTTGATGACAAGAATTCTAGCCCACTTTAATCAAATGTGGAAAGTGATGAAAGTCCTTTTCAACGGTTGCGCACAGTGATTAGCCTTCCCCCAGCATCCTCGAGATATATAAAACCTTTGTTCTAAAGGTTGGGAAGCCTCCTGACGGAGTTTATCACTGACAGTCGAACGGGAAGCCTGATTACGAACCATAGAAATAGAAACTTTGAGCTGAGTCAGTAACCAGACATTTATAACATCATAGTGCAAGGGTGGGGAAGAATCCGCCCCCAAGATTACTCACCATATATCTCCCAAGATAACTACTCAATTGTGGAGCAATTCACTTTGAGTTAATTTTTGGCAAAAAACAAAAAAATGGGCGCCCTCTAGGGGGTGATATGGTTGTTTAAGCTAACGAAGTATTAAGACTAGTGGGCTATGATGTTATTTATGACCCTTGACTAAAGAGTCTTTCTGAAGTGTATTACTTGTATCCAAACCTGTTAAAACATTGAGGATTTGAACACATCCTTGTAGAACATACATTTTTTGTTAGATTAGGCAAAATAGTTGTACTTTTTGTACTCTGCTTGCATTTATTACTTCAGAAAATCATCCATCACACTTAAAAATTTCTCAACAAAATTCAAAATCTGTAAGAAATTAACCAAAAAGAAAAATCAGTGCCGTTTAGTGCATAAGAGAAACCTCTTAGCATGTGGAATACTTCTGTTAGTGCATGCAAACCTCAAATTAGCATGTGGGGTTAAAACAGTAGCATTTCCATCTAAAGACAAAATAGTGTAAAGTCCTTTAGTGCATCCAAAAAATAGTCTAGCGCGTGGCAGCAACAACTTAGCGTGTAGGAACCAAGAATTAGGGCATAAAGTTTAAAAGTTAGCACGTGACAGGCCCAATATAACGCGTAGCTTTTCCAAACAAATTCGGCAATAATTTTCAACAGTTTGAACTTTAGCGCATGGAAGAAACAGTTTAGCATGTGGCATAGAAACCTTAGCGCATAAGGTCAAACAGTTAGCGTGTTGAAGACCCAGGATAGCGCATAACTTTTTCGACAGTTAGACAAACAATTTTTTAAAAGTCCAAACTTTAGCGCGTGTCTAGGGGCAGCTTAGCGCATGTGCTCATTCTTTTAGCGCATTCAGTAGCGCATGTAGACTCTGTTCCAGTGCGTGATCTAAGGCCAAAAAATAGAGAGCAAAACTGAGAAAAATTTTGAAAATTTTAAAAACATTTTTAGAAGCCTTTTTCATCACAAACCATTTTTCATCAAAACAGAGTGACAAAAACAAAACATTAAAACTATTTCTTAAGCAAAATTTGTGTCAAACAAAGTTGTCAGAATCTTAAATGAATCGCGCAATAGAGGATGTCTCTCTTATCATAATCCGAAAAATTTCATCATCAGTATTAACAGAATCCTTTACCATCTTACGAATTTCTATCTCAAAACACTTGTTTAAAATTCTCAAATTGTCAAATCCAGTTTCCAGATTGGGAAGCTTTTTATCCACATCATTTGACACGCTTTGTCATGAAGGGGCATCTAAACCTTCACTCTGATAAAGTAAGATTTGAAAATTTTCAAACAAAAATCAATTGAATCCAAACAAATCAAAGGAAACCATTGATCACTCATGCATGACTAATCCCCTTATTCTGAAAAGAAAGAACCTCTATCATAACATCACGTTGAAGAAACAACAACCTAGTTTTTCCAACCTCATTCCTCCATTTTTAAGAATCATCCTTCAAATTTGTAGCATCACACTTATGCTCAAATATATCCAAGCTTTCATTTCATATATGCTCATCATTTAGCCTCTCTTTAAATCAGGAAGTAGACTAAATATGCATGTTTATAATAATTTCTTTATCATTTTAGTTCAATCATAGACTAAATTCAAAATCCTCAAGAAATTAACCAAAAGGAAAAATCAGTGCCGTTTAGTGCATAAGAGCAACCTCTTAGCGCATGGAATACTTCTGTTAGCGCATGCAAACTTCAAATTAGCACGTGGGGTTAAAACAGTAGCGTTTCCATCTAAAAACAAAATAGTGTAAAGTCCTTTAGCACATCCAAAAAACAGTCTAGCGCGTGGCAGCAATAGCTTAGCGCATAGGAACCAAGAATTAGAGCATAAAGTTTAAAAGTTAGCACGTGACAGACCCAGTATAGCGCGTAGCTTTTCCAAACAAATTCGGCAACAATTTTCAACAGTCCGAACTTTAGCGCATGGAAGAAACAACTTAGCGCATGGCATAGAAACCTTAGCGCATAAGGTCAAACAGTTAGCGTGTTGAAGACCCAGGATAGCGCATAACTTTTTTGACAGTTAGACAAACAATTTTTCAAAAGTCCAAATTTTAGCACGTCTCTAGGGGCAGCTTAGTGCATGTACTCATTCTTTTAGCGCATCAAGTAAATTCAGTAGCGCATGTAGACTCTATTCTAGTGCGTGATCTAAGGCCGAAAAATAGAGAGCAAAACCGAGAAAATTTTTGAAAATTTCAAAAACATTTTTAGAAGCCTTTTTCATCACAAACCATTTTTCATCAAAACAGAGTGTCAAAAATAAAACATTAAAACTATTTCTTAAGCAAAATTTGTGTCAAACAAAGTTGTCAGAATCTTAAATGAATCGCGCAATAGAGGATGTCTCTCTTATCATAATTTAAAAAATTTCATCATCAGTATCTACAGACTCCTTTACCATCTTAAGGATTTCTATCTCAAAACACTTGTTTAAAATTCTCAAATTGTCAAATCCAGTTTCCAGATCGAGAAGCTTTTTATCCACATCATTTGACATGCTTTATCGTGAAGGGGCATCTAAACCTTCACTCTGATAAAGTAAGATTTGAAAATTTTCAAACAAAAATCAACTGAATCCAAACAAATCAAAGAAATACCATTGATCACTCATGCATGATAAATCCCCTTATTCTGAGAAGAAAGAACCTCTATCGTAACATCACGTTGAAGAAACAACAACCTAGTTTTTCCAACCTCATTTCTCCATTTTTAAGAATCATCCTTAAAATTTGTAGCATCACACTTATGCTCAAATATATTCAAGCTTTCATTTCATATATACTCATCATTTAGCCTCTCTTTAAATCAGGAAGTAGACTAAATATGCATGTTTAGAATAATTTCTTTATCATTTTAGTTCAATCATAGACTAAATATAGTATGCCAGGATAGTATTCATACTAATCTTGTCCTCTTATCATTTAGTTTATTGCATTTAAAAATCATACATAGCTTATAACACATTTCATTCTAAAAATCTATCAGAGCATCCCTCGTTCTTGCATTTGCCATCCCTAAACCAATTTTGCTCAGTGATCTGAGAGAAAAAACATTGGTTTGAGGGACATTGTGAGATAGAGAACCATGGGACCCACCTTGGGAAGCTGAATAATATGTTATTACTCCATAGCTTGCATCAAGAAGTCTTGTATGTGTATGTGGATAAGTCATTCAGTCATATTTTCACATATTAAGTTTTATCAGCTCACTTTTCTCGCATACATTTCTGGCGCCCACCGTGGGGCCCGACCCCAAATAACAAATCAGTTTTTCAAATTAATCACTTTTGCAGGTCTACGGAAAACAAGAATCAACGCATGGGAAACATTCCCTAGCGTATCCCGCTCACTGTTTAGCACGTGGGGTCTACACTCTAGCGCATGAAATCATTTCTTTAGCGCATGACCCCTCTAACATTTTCCTATAGGTGTTGATGTGGGTGAAACACAGAGTAGCGCATTCAATAAACATAATAGCCCATACAATCCATAGTTCAGTGCTTATAGTCCATCATCCAGCATGTACAACTCAAACGTTAGTGCATCCAATTTTTAATTTTCCTACAAGTCTCAATGTGGGAAAGAAAAAAAACAGAGCAGCGCTTCCAACTCATAGAGTAGCGCATCCAGGCAATAGTATAGCGCAGAGGAATATCAGTTTAGTGCATCTAGTTTTTATTATAGTGCATGCAGTCCATTCTGTAGGGCATCACAGACAAAAAAATTTTTTTATTTTTTTTGTAACCGAACTGAAATTTTAGACTTGTGGAATTCCTCCAAATTCTTTAACATTTTCCTTTTCTGGTTTTTTTACAGGACTCTAACAAATTTCTTGCAAGTGGAGCAGACGACATTTCTTTTAACCGATTTGTTTTGTTGACCATTTCCTTTTCATAGATCAAAAAATCATTCTTTTAAGGTAAAATGAACACCATGTTTTTATGGAGCAACATCTTCGCATAGATTTTAGCAAATCACTGATTTGAAAGGATAAAATAAACCCAATTGATTGATTTGTCTCGAAAGTGGAAGGAATATGTTCTCCCCTTAACTGAGTGATCAAAAATCCAGACTACTCTTACAGCTTTCATTATTTCAAGCATTTAAAAACCTTTAGCGGGCCTGCCTTCCCGAAGAGTTGCAATCAACTCTTAAAGTCATTTATGGTCATTGTGAAGGGAACGACTTAAGTGGGGAATGAATTTGATGCCAAGAATTCCAACCCATTCTAATCAAATGTGGAAAGTGACAAAAGTCCTTTTCAATGGTTGCGCACAGTGATTAGCCTTCCCTAGTATCCTTGAGATACGTAAAGCCTTTGTTCTAAAGGTTGGGAAGCCTCCTGAGAGAGTTTATCACTGACGGCCGAACGGGAAGCCTGATTACGAACCATAGAAATAGAAACTTTGAGCTGAGTCAGTAACTAGACGTTTATAACATCATAGTGCAAGGGTGGGGAAGAATCCGCCCCCAAGATTACTCACCATTAATCTCCCAAAATAACTACTCAACTAAGTAGTGATTGACTTTGAGTTAATTTATGGCAAAAGGCAAAAAAACGGGCGCCCTCTAGGGGGTGACACGACTGTTTGAGCTGACGGAGTATCGAAACTAGTGGGCTATGATGTTATTTATGACCCTTGACTAAAGAGTCTTTCTGAAGTGTATTACTTGTATCCAAACCTATTAAAACATTGGGGATTTGAACACATCATCGCAGAACATACACTTTTTGTTAGATTAGGCAAAATGGTTGTACTTTTTGTGTTGTGCTTGCATTTATTACTTCAGAAAATTATCCATCACACTTGAAAATTTCTCAACAAAATTCAAAATCCTCAAGAAATTAACCAAAAGGAAAAATTAGTGTCATTTAGCGCATAAGAGCAACCTCTTAGCAAGTGGAATACTTCTGTTAGTGCATGCAAACATCAAATTAGCACGTGGGGTTAAAACAGTAGCATTTCCATCTAAAGACAAAACATTGTAAAGTCCTTTAGTGCATCCAAAAAACAGTCTAAGGTGTGGCAGCAACAGCTTAGTGCGTAGGAACCAAGAATTAGCGCATAAAGTTTAAAAGTTAGCACGTGACAAGCCCAGTATAGCACGTAGCTTTTTCAAACAAATTCGACAATAATTTTCAATAGTTTAAACTTTAGCAGGTGGAAGAAAGAGCTTAGCGCATGGCATAGAAACCTTAGCGCATAAGGTCGAACAGTTAGTGCGTTGAACACCCAAGATAGCGCATAACTTTTTCAACAGTTAGACAAACAATTTTTCAAAAGTCCAAACTTTAGCGCGTGTCTAGGGGCAGCTTAGCGCGTATGCTCATTCTTTTAGCACATCAAGTAGATTCAGTAGCGCATGTAGACTCTATTTTAGCACGTGATCTAAGGCCGAAAAAAAAAGAGCAAAACAGAGAAGAATTTTGAAAATTTCAAAAATATTTTTAGAAGCCTTTTTCATCACAAACCATTTTTCATCAAAACAGAGTGACAAAAACAAAACATTAAAACTATTTCTTAAGCAAAATTTGTGTCAAACAAAGTTGTCAGAATCTTAAATGAATCGCGCAATAGAGGATGTCTCTCTTATCATAATCCAAAAAATTTCATCATCAGTATCAACAGAATCTTTTACCTTCTTACGGATTTCTATCTCAAAACACTTGTTTAAAATTCTCAAATTGTCAAATCCAGTTTCCAGATCGGGAAGCTTTTTATCCACATCATTTGACATGCTTTGTCGTGAAGGGGCATCTAAACCTTCACTTTGATAAAGTAAGATTTGAAAATTTTTAAACAAAAATCAACTGAATCCAAATAAATCAAAGGAAACCATTGATCACTCATGCATGACTAATCCCCTTATTCTGAGAAGAAAGAACCTCTATCATAACATCACATTGAAGAAATAACAACCTAGTTTTTCCAAATTCATCAAGAGAAATAAGTTTTTACACATCAATCGTCAACTCTTCAAATCTCATTAGGTATTTCTTCATCACGCAAACATTATATCCAAACCAAATCTAGCGAATTTCACAAAGAACCATTGAAAACAAGAGCATACTGTCAAAAGTCTGCTTTTAATCAAACCATCAACCGCGGCGGAAAGATCAATCCAGCATTCTTGCTCAATGAGTGCATCACATATAACACATCTCGACCAGAACCACCCACCCCCACGCAACACATCAACGAGGCTTTTCTCCCCTTCATCACTGAAAGTTTCTACTAAAATGCCTGTTACTCGCTCTCAAAGTAACAAACAAAGCGAGGCACACGTAGAATCAAGTATGAATCGCAGATTATCAAATCTTTTTGAAGTTCCACCTATAGAAGAACTTGAAATTACTGACGTACTTCTTCGAGAATGTCAACAAAACCCTTCCTTCCAAAAACTTGTCGAAAAACTCATGGAAAATGACAAAGAAAAATATCTACTCATGCTTACAAGCAAAGGCGTTAAACTTCCCGAAGATTTCGACGCAAACATTTTTCAAACTGGATCTCGACAATATACATATCAAGAACAACAAAGAGAAGAAGAAACTCAAATACCTAGACAACATATCCGAGAACAACACATTCCAGAACAACGCATACCAGAAATGCGTATACCTGAGCTAGAAACACAAGAGCAACATATACCATTTACCACACCTTTTCAGCTGAGAACCAATACGATGCAAGAAATTTTTCCTCGACAAGACAATATACCTTTGGCAGCCCTTACTCAACAAATGCAAATGTTACAAAGGCAAATACAGGATATGCAACAAGGGACAACAGTGCGGTACTCTTTAAATGAAATCTGTCCTTATCCATTTGACAAAAGTTTGAACATGGTGCCTTTTCCTCCAAACTCAGGCATTCCCGAATTTGATAAATATGATGGGAAAAGTGATCCCCGAGATCATGTTTGAGAATTTTGCACACTAAGCCTTGAATTTGCTCATGATGACACCTATTTGATGAGGTCATTCCCCAGAAGCTTAGGAGGGCAAACCATGGAATGGTTATCCAAAATTTTGCCACCTATCAGATCATTTGATAAGTTGGTTAACAAATTCATAACCCACTATTCCTACAACATCCAACATGCCATAACTATGCTAGATGTTTGCAACACCAAACAAAACAATAACGAAACATTCATGGTGTTCCTTCAACACTGGTGACGCATGGTCTCACGATATCCTCGAGATATTGCCGAAAAGGAGAAAATGGAAATCTTCATCGATAACTTGAATGGCGAAATGAGTTACAAACTAAAACTTCAATGCATACCATCTTTCACCAAATTGATTGAAAATGGCATTCAAGTAGAGGAAGCATGTGTCAAAAAGGGAACACTCAAATTCTACAAGGAAGGAACAAACTCATCAAACTATAATAATCAGAACAACACCAATCTTGACAAATCTCGATTTTGGACTCGAAACAAAAACGAAGGCAACAATGAATCATATGATCCCAAATCTAAGCAACCCGTGCTTGCATTATCTGGAAATCCTCAAAACATGAAAAATCCTAAAAATGCTACTCCCAGTGCTAACACATATGCACCAAACACTAATCACGGACAACTCAACACAAACAACAACAACGATTCTCAAAGCAAAAACATGAATCCAGGGCCTAACAACAATTGACGCAACAACACGAACAATTTCCAAAAGCGTATCTTCATACCACTAGGACAATGAGTAGAATCCGCATTCAGAGAACTTTTGGCAAACAAGATTCTTTCGTTACCTCCAATCAACAACTATGAGCCCCCAATCAAACCACCTTGGTGGAATGATTCACACTATTGTGATTTCCATCACAATAAGGGTCATAGAACAAACGAATGCATGAGATTGAAACACATAGTGCAGGACATGATTGATAGAGGTGACTTAACGGTGGATGGTCTCAAAACAAATGGTGATCATGGAGCCTTCAAAAATCCTCTTCCAAATTACAACAAAGATGGAGCATCAACCTCAGATGATACACGCGGAGCACATATTAATCACATCTACAACAACACCATCAACCACATATTAGCTAAAGATCATCAAGTAAATGTCATCACCATTCGAGATCGACATGATCATGAATCCATCAATGTCACAACCTGAACTCAGAAATATGTCTCGAAAGGACATACTGCACCTACAACTACCACACCAAAAATCCAATATGACTTGGTTAGCCAACTACGTAAGACTCCATCTCAGATATCTATCCTAGAATTATTGAAACTATCACCAAAGCACAAAGACATATTGGAGCAAGCGCTATTGGAAACAAATGTACCTCAAAATTTGGATACAGACAGATTTCAAGCCATGGTCTCCCATATGACTGGACCTCATAACCTCACTTTCTTAGAACATGATGATGCTTCCTTGATCCATCCACATAATACTCCTCTCCATCTCGAAGTCATTTTTTGCAAACACCGAGTGAAAAGTGTCCTAATAGATGGAGGAGTCAGCCTTAATATATGTACTTTAAAGCTTATCCATGCATTAGGCTTCTCAGAAGAATTTATTGATCCGTGCAAAAAGATTACCATAAAGGCATATGATGATGAGGAAAGGTCCTCTAAAGGAATAGTGATATTACCTATTCAAGTAGGCCCAGTACAAAAGGATACTATCTGTCAAGTCTTAGACATAGATCTAACCTACAATATTTTGTTAAGACGACCCTGGATACATGAAATGCAAGCAGTACCTTCTATATATCATCAGTGTGTCAAGTTCCCTTATGATGGACAAGAAATCTCCATATCAGCTGATCACAATCCATTTCAACATTGGAACGCAATGGGGGCAGCCCAAGACAGTTTGGTTCCTCATAATAGAAAAAAGCAGCGATCCTTAACATCAGATCTACAAACAGCAAAGCCCAACTCCTTATGGGGAAACTTCAAGCAGAAAATGCAAATCAAAGACCAAGGCATGGGAGAGTATTCTCTGGAGCCTTTATGTTTGGCAAAATTACCAACCTCACCTAGATCGCATGGTTTGCCTACTACATCAACACAACTGACTACTCAGCCCATCACCAAATTTGATGGTACTTTCATCCAACTGGGCACTCTAGCACATGAATCAGAAGATAAAGATGTTCTTAGCTGGTTATACAAAGATGAGAAACAAAATCATAGAGCAGCCACTCTGGACATTGTTCTACCAACACACCTGTATGGAAAAGGCTACTTAATCATGAAGCAAATGGGATATGGCGGTAAAGGACCTATTGGCAAACGCAAAGATGAAGTCATTGAACCTATAGATCTTCCTTCACAACCTAGCAGAAACAAAGTGGGATTGGGTTCTAAACTCACATTCCTATTGAAACAGCTGCCACACACAACTACAAAACCTCAATGGAAGGAAAAGAAGAAGTACAAAGAAGAATCCTGGTAGGAAGCACTTTTTGAATCAGCAGAAACAATCCGTAAGGCACGGGAACATCAAGATCAGAAGTTACATCAGGAAAAGCTTCTAAGTCATAAGAAGGCCCTATCTGTAGCTGTAGCTCATATTCAGCCACCAATATCTCAAGAACAATTCAGGTCATCTCCAAGTACTGTTATTCCTCCCCGAGGAAGCACAGTCTATGAACAAATCCAGAAAGTAGAAGACGAATCTGACACAGAATCAACAAAGACCATCAAAATGGTATCCCTCATCAAAGATTTGATTTCACCATACAACATACTAGTTTACAGCACAGATAGAATCTGGAATGATGCCTATGATACAGATTCCAATGAATATGAATGGGGTACCTGCTCCAATGCTACTACAGATATCCTTGATGATACTGATTCTATATCTTTTTCTCAAGAAGAACACAACGTAAGAGATAGACCTCTTGAATTTGGACCACAGAATATCTACGACGTTGAGGAAAGCAAACAGGATAATTATGAACAAGTATATGTAGAGGATAATACCATCGAAGACCTTGACAAAATCCTGAACTTCTTTAAAACTAAGAACAATCATGATGAAAACTCTATCCTAACACTGACAATAGCCGAACTTAATCCACCTAATGATTCCTTACCACTTGTCTTTCCTGACCTCATCAACTAGGATGAACCTGAAATCCATGATATACCAATTTTCCCAAATGATGAATCTATTATCCATTACTTATGTACCATAAATCCCGAAACAGGCTCTACGAGTGAACAAAATAACGATATCTATCAATCAGGGAGTGCCAAGTCTCTCAATCGCAAAAATGAACCAAATAAAAGATCTAATGCTGAAAACCAGTCAATGACAACTTTACATCACAAAAAAGTAAAAATAAAGGATGCATCTGAGGGTGAAAACCTTTTTAAGGCACCTAACGATGGGAGACTTGACACTCTTCCTGAGCACTTTTATGAGCGATCACCCATATTGATTGAGCCCAATCAATCAATCAACATTGGTACCACAGAAGCAGCCAGAAACATACACCTTGTAGAATCTCTAACTGAGACAGAAAGATCAACGTTCGTCATTTTCTTCAAAGAACAACAAATTAACTTTTCTTGGTCATATGCTGATATGCCTGGAGTAGATCCACACTTAATCATGCATCATCTATCCATTTCTACAGGAGTTAAGCCATTTAAGCAAAAGCTACAAAAGATGAATCCATAGGTGGCACTCATGGTCAAAACTGAATTAAAGAAACTATTAGACATCAGATTCATTCGACCCATTGACTATGCAGAGTGGATTTTCAATATCGTTCCAGTATCAAAACCAGATGGTAGTATCAGAATATGCACTGACTTTAGAGAGGTCAACAAAGCTTGTCCAAAGGATGACTTTCCTCTGCCTAGTATTGACATCATTGTAGATCTCACAGCAGGCCATGCAATGCTCTCACTAATGGACAATTTTTCAGGATATAATCAAATCAAAATAGCTCCAGAAGATCAAGATAAAACCGTGTTCACCTGTCCTTGGGGAACATACTGTTGGAATGTTATGCCCTTTGGCTAAAAGAATGCAGGGGCCACTTATCAAAGAGCAATGACCACAATATTCCATGACATGATGCACACATTTATGGAAGACTGTGTGGATGACTTATTAGCTAAATCCTTCACCAGGGCAGAACATCTTGGGATCCTAACAAAGATTTTTGATCGATTGGAGAAATTCCAAGTTAGGCTTAACCCTAAGAAGTGTGTCTTCGGGGTTACATCAGGCAAGTTACTAGGCTACATAGTCTCAGCTAAAGGTATTGAAGTAGATCCAGCAAAGGTACAAGCCATCATGGACATGCCACCACCAAAGAATATCAGCCAACTCTGATCTCTGCAAGGACAACTTCAATCAATCAGGCGATTCATCGCTCAGCTAGCAAATAAAAGTCTACCATTTAACCATTTACTACACAAAAATGTACCATTCAAATGGGAGGCCAAGTGTGCAGAATATTTTTACCAAATCAAACAGTACCTGATGAATCCACCAGTTTTAGTTCCACCAATCGCAGGAAAGCCTCTTATCCTATATATCTCAACAACAGATATATCACTAGGGGCACTATTGGCACAAGAAGATCAACAAGGAAAGGAACGTGCCATATATTACATTAGTAGAACATTGAATGGCTATGAACTCAACTATACATTCATTGAGAAGGCTTGCCTCATAGTGGTCTTCGCATCTCAGAAGTTCTGACATTATATGCTAGCACACACCATCAAGTTAGTAGCAAAAAATGATCCTCTCAAATATCTACTCAGCAAGGCAGCTCTTATACGCCGATTGGCTAAATGGGTCATGATTCTCAGTGAATTTGACATCCAATACATAGAAAGACGAGCTATCAAAGGAGAAACAATTGCGGATCAGTTGGCTGATGCACCGCTACCAGGAAAACACACCATGGAGATTGAATTTTTGGACAGGGACGTTCTTGCTCTTTTTACTAAACAATGGACTCTCTACTTTGATGGATCCTATACACAACATGGTTCGGGTGCTGGAATTCTGTTCATCTCTCCTAAAGGACACACTATACCAAGATCATACAGGCTTATGTTTCCTTGCACCAATAATGTGGCTGAATATGAGGCATTGGTTATAGGCATCAAAATGGCCATAGAATGGAAAATCACAGAGTTAAAAGTCTATGGGGACTCGCAACTGGTCATTCATCAAATCAACAATGACTATCAGACAAAGGATGACAAGCTACTACCCTGCAAGTGAATGGTGGATGACTTCAAACAGTATTTTATACACATCACTTTCGAGCAAATACCAAGGTTGAACAACAAAGTAGCCAATGCAATGGCTACTATCGCTTCATTACTACAAATTCCAGAGCAACAAAGTCGTTATGAGTTCTTGGTAGAGCAACTGTTCTGCCCCGCCTATGACCATTCTGAATCCTAGGTTATCTATACCTTGACTGGTTGAGATTCTCCGTTATATGGACCCATATATGACTACCTCAAACACAATATCTTACCCATTGACCAATCCCGTAACCAAAAATGTAACTTTATCCAACAAGCCGCCTGTTATACCCTCACCGCCGATACTTTGTATCGTCGAGGTCTCGATGGTACTCTTCTTCATTGCCTTGATCGTAATGATTCTGATTCTGTTTTACATGAGCTTCACAAAGGTATTTGTGGCACACATTCAAGTGACACTACTCTTGCTAAAAAGCTTCTAAGGATGGGATACTACTGGCCTACAATGGAGAAAGATTCATATCACTTCACCAAGAAATGTCCTAAATGCCAGATCCATGGTAATCTCATACATGCACCAGCATAGGAACTGCAGCCCTTTACAACATCATGGCCCTTTTGTCAGTGGGAACTAGACTTGGTTGGCAAAATTCATCCTTCATCTTCAAATGGACACAAGTCCATTATAACTGCAACAGAGTACTTTACCAAATGGATAGAAGCAGTTCCCATGACCATAGTGACCGGGAAACAAATTGCTTCTTTTATCCTAAATTATCTGATCTACAGATATGGTATTCCAAGTTCAATCATCACAGATAATGGATGACCTTTAAAAAGCCAAGATGTACAGGAACTATGTGAAAAATTCAAAATACAACATAGGTTCTCTACACCATATTACCCACAGGGCAATGGTCAAGCTGAAGCATCTAACAAAACAATACTGAAAATCCTCAAGAAAATAGTGAATGATGCAGGCAAAGATTGGCACGTACAACTCAATCCAGCACTTTGTGCATAAAGAACCAGCATCCGCACACCTACAAGAGAAACACCATACTCATTGGTATATGGATCAGAGGATATTTTACCCTTGGAGGTGGAAATCCCATCTCTCAGAATCTCTTTGAAAGGATTAATCCCAGATGAAGAGTATCGAGTTAACCGACTGCAAGAAATTGAACTCTTAGATGGAAGATGTCAGCATGCTTATACTCATCTCAAAGCATATCAGCAGCGCATGTGCAAGAGCTACAATCATAAATTCATTCCCCGCAACTTCAAGGTTGGTGACCTATTCCTTAAAGAAAATCCAAGAAATCAGCAAGATCGAGAAAAGAAAGGGAAATTTGAGCCTAACTGGTTGCGTCCCTATGTTATCATATTAGTTTATGGTTCAGGTTCCTATCAGCTAACGAATTCTAAAGGAGATGTGCTCGATGAACCAACTAACATCATCCATCTGAAAAGGTACTATACTTAAATGGCCTAGTGCACGGAAAAAGCCAAAATAAGGAAAAACAGAGAGTACAATAAAAACAAATGGTGAAAACCTGGTAAATAGGCGCTCTTGTGAAAGAACGGCTCCTCTATCTATTTTCATGCCATTTTATCCATACAAATACTATCGACTGTCGCCCGACACTTAGCAAATATCCATTTAGGACATACTTAGCATAGTCACTATCCTGCTTTGTCTATATATATCCTCTTACCACTAATCCACCATGGCTTGGAATCACTGTATATATTCACATCAAGAGGCACACTCAGCTAGGGGCATGTAAATCGTATCAATATTGCAAACATTCAAAACATCAAGACTAGATGCAAAACTCAAAAACAGGACATCCAACAAACCACAAAAACAAAAACTATGCTTCATAGCCAAACAAAAACAAAACAAATCATGAAAATACCAAGGATGGATGATTTTCTGAAGTACTGAATGTTACACTATAGCATAAAATCTTAGCTAGTTTTGCATTTTGAACTTTTTGAATGTTTGGATTCTCTTCCTTGTCTCACTAAATGCTTCACAGCTAGAGCTCAAGGGGAACTTCCAATATTTTCTTAGTCTTCTATTTGGGAGGCGATCACTTGTACTGTGTGAATACTTGCCTCGAGACGTGATACATCACATATCACTGGAGGCCTGATTGCACGTCACACATACAAATGATCTAATCTTGTCTGTTTATGCAATATGCACTCTGGTCGTCCTGGTTCAATTATACCTTAACTCTTGTGCTATCTTGCAAAATAAAAAATCATGTAAATTTTTCTCAGGTCATTATGGTTCAATTATACCATTATGCTTGTATAAATTTTCAACATATCCTAAACAAATCAATGCTCAATGATGATATCTACAAAGAAAGCAAACAAATGGTTATATCGGATGGCAAATACAGAATGAGGATGCTACCAAATACAATTAGTTGCATATCATTTTACCAGTAGTTACATATTATTTAAGCCTGTTTGCATATCATTTTTACATCATTAGTTGCATATCATTTTAACATCATTACATATCATTTCACATTAACTGCATATCATTTGAACCATAATTCAATTCATACATTTAGCAGCATATCAAATCATACATCTCATTTTCAAGATACATCTCACAGCATATAAAAGCATACATCCTGCATCATACATTACATCATATATTTAAGCATTACATCATCACATAAAATAAATGCATCCATATCAACACATCACAGGATAAAAAATGGTTCCGTATATATATATATATATATATATATATATATCTCAAAAATGATCAAAATCTACAAAATGTGTCCAAACACTGTGTCCAGTACAAAAAATGACAAAATGCTCAAAAATACAACGGAGACTATGTCTCTCAAGTATGACTATCTCCTGACGGAGATGGTCTCGCTCCAGATGTACCCGCCCCTAGATCTCCAGGAGGGTCCTGTCTTGGTGGACCTGTCACACCTCGGCTCTCAGATCATGATCCAGTGGCTCGAGATCGGCTGGATCTCGACTGAGCAAAACTCTCAACCTGCCGATCCCTGGGTACTACAGCCTCATAATGCCGTCTATAATACTCCACCTCCTGCGCTCTCAGCGCCAACTCTCTAAGGGTGTCTCTCATCGGACCACCTGCTGCTGCTATCTGCATACTCGCCACCACCTCCTCTGCTCGCCCCCTCTGGTCTCTCTTATTATCTCGCTCAGTAGTCAACTGAGAGATCTATAGCTGATAGGTCAAAATTTGTGCCTGCTGCTACTGCACAGTAATCTGCAAGGTCCATATCTGCGCATCCTCCACATGACCTGGCACTCGAACTCGCAGTGGTACTTGTGCTGGAGGAACCCCTCCAACTTGATCTGTCCTCGGTACTGGAGGTGGGAGTACATCTGTCCTCCTCCTCTGTGCCGGTCTACTTGGCTCATCCTCACCCCCCACTACAGCTAGCACCTCCCCCACTCTCCCCTCTCTACCGGCTCTAATAGCCAATCCGCCTCTCCCCCTCTCTATCCTCCCCTGTCTCACTACTCTATCCACACCTCTACCTCCCCACCTCCCTCTGGCTCCTCTAACTCCTCCTCCTCCATCCTCCCCATCATCTCCCTCATCTCCCCCGTCTCCCTCCTCCTCATCTGAATCAAATGATGGCCTCATCTCCTCAGGATCAAAGATCCTAGCCACCGCCTGTCCAGCAAACAATCGAGCGAACTCATCTGTCATCCCCGCATCCTGAATCTCTGGGGGCATAATCCCAGATCTGCCTAGCCAACCCCACAAACTCCTCCACTGCCACGACACTATCAATAATCGGCCCCCAATCGGCCACATCTTGCTGCCGTCGTGCATAAAGGCACGCTCCTTGAGGAATACCCTGCTGGTGCCCGAACTGCCTCAAAACTCGGGTCACCACAAAACGCTCAATCATGAATGGGGTCCTCACAATCAGGTACCTAGTCATGAACACAAAGGGCATTTCTAGCCCATCCTCAGCCCACACCTTACATCCTGTGTATGGTCTCTAGGTGACCGTATCTAGATCATCAAAAACCCTCCTCCAATGCTCTAGTTTGCCCAGCTTACGCTGGACAACTAGACCTCTGTAGCCGTAGGCATATGCTACACCTACGGGCCTGTCTCTGTCTGCTAGTGGCCTCGCTGCTGGAATGTGCTCCCAGCACCATACCTATAACAAAGTCACGCCAGCTGACACACTATCGTAACTGAGGTATACTACCTCATGCAGACTCCTGTATAGATAAGCCAGCATAGCTGACCCCCATGCAAACCTCCGGCCCTAAGTGACCATCTCCTCCAGAACCAGTCCCCATCCTACCGAGAATCCCTTTGACCTGTGATCAGGACAAAGGAATCCCCCAATGAATCCTACTAGTACAGATGGCAGCAGTGCATAATCCAAATCTAAAAACTCCTGCCAGGGGATCTCATAACCACAGACAGTATCATCTTGAAATATTCAGCGCAGTGCCTCTATGCCACCCTCCTCTGACTACTCATATGGTAGTAGTGCACCTACCACAGGAATGCGCAGAATCCGGTAACAGTCCTCAGGTGTGACTGTCATCTCTCTTGTGGCAAAATGGAAGGTGTTGGTGTCGCTATGCCACCTCTCTGCCAAAGCTGTCAAAAGCCTCCAGTTCACAGTGAACCGAGGCATATCCAAGAGGGAAGTCAACCCACATCTCTCAATAATATCAAGGTCTGCCTGCGCTAACCGCGGTATCAATGTCCATGGTCTGGGAAATCTCTCCCTCGACTGCACCACGCCCAATCACTCCTGTCAACAAACAAAACAAATCCAATATCAGTTTCCACATCAAAACAAAGATATCAAAATCAAACCTACATCAACAACATGAAACAATTTGCTCATCTACATCAAAGTTCAAAATCCTATAGTTTCATATCAACTTGTAAAACAACTCAAGTTCTCAAAAACCATATCAAAACTTGTAACACAACTCAAGTCTCCACAATCGCATAAGCTTGTAAAACAACTCAAGTTCTCAAAAACCATATCAAAACTTGTAACACAACTCAAGTCTCCACAATCACATAAACTTGTAAAACAACTCAAGTTTTCCACCCATATCAGCTTGTAAAACAACTCAAGTTTCCAACCCATATTGGCTTATAACACAACTTAGGCTTCACACACATTGAACTTGACATAGAGCACGCAAATACATCATATTCTAATCAACACAACACATTTGATATCTATACATAACTTGGAAAATTACAAAACAAAATAGGTTATACAAACATTCATATTGGATAAATCCATCACATCACGATAGGCAAAGCACAACAAATTTTCAAATCAGCACATCCTGCAAAAAAAATTTCTGATGCGCTAAAGCAGTTATTAAATCCGCTAAAAAAACTCCCATGCACTAGGCTGTCTCTCCCACATGCTATTCTATCTAACCTATGCACTAGACTGACTCTACGCGCTAATCTTTTCTCCCCATGCACCACCTAACCTACCCTATGCGCTAGACTCAGTCTACGCTCTAATCTATCCCCCCTAGGTGCTACGTGTTTGGCCCTATACGCTAGGTTAACCCTACACGCTAACTTGTTGACCCGACACGCTACCCTATGACTGCCATGCACTATTCTACATGCACGCGCTAACCTAATAGTATTATGCGCTAGCCTATCTTTTTCTGACGCGACCCCTGAAATTGCACTCAATGCGCTACTTCAGACTTCGTATGCACTACTCTAGACTCTAGACACGCTAAAACATTAAACTCGAACTTTGAAATTCAAAAATTGACTAAAAATGACAAAATCAAAAATCAAAAAAGGGTAAAAAATGTTGACTTACTGGTGGTCCCCACGCTGCAGGCCTCCGATACCTCCGAACGTGCTCGAATCGGTGTCTATGATAAGGAATAGACATTTTCTCTCCAGAGCAAATTCTCTTTCTCCAAAGTCAATAAAGCACAAATGAATCTAAATCAAGCCCTTTTCCCCTTTTATAGGAGGAAAATGAAATTAGGGTTAGCCAAATGGACCTGTAATATGGTCGCGGTCTCTCCTATACCATAAAATTTGTAACTTATCGGGAGATGAATCAATTTCATCACATTTCACATGCACGAAATCATACACATCATACACAACTCATCAAATTAAATAAAAATTTTTCAAAATATTGATTCATCTCTCGAGGGGGCATCACCATCAAATATCGAATTTGGGGCATCACACATCAAATCAATTATGGGGCACGATTGGCAAATCAAAAGAGCGACACAAAAATTGCATTTGATCATAAATCATGATAAAGCATCATTTTCTTTGAAATAACATGTGCACACACGTCACTTCAAAGAGGGGCAAAATGTAGACGTATAAAAATGACCACATTCCTAAATGAATATTTTATGTTCATTTCCCTATTTAATTAAATCCAATTTAATTAAATTATCCACCTTCCTCTATTTAATTAAGTAAATTAAATTCACTATACCATTTAATGAATTAATCATTTTATTCAATTAAATCTCCCCTATCCACTTTTAATTAAATTCAAATTTAATTAAATAGTTATCCTAAAATTAAATAAATCTAATTTATTTAATTTCCCCAAATTGTAACCAAATTGAATTAAATCATTTAAATCAATTAAATCCTTTTATCCCTCCACCCACTTGCAAAATCCCAAACCCCTTTCTAATCCCTTCTAGAATCTTCTAATCGCTTCTAATTAACCTAACCCCTCTTCTAAACTTTGTCACATCCCTAAGCAAAGGGAAGTCACTTCTCAAACCCTCAAAGTCTTTGATAACCATTAAAGACTTTCAACCTTCAACCACTTAATCCCCAAAGTCTCCAATAACCATTAATGGTTAACTCAAACCCTCCTACATGGTTAAAACATTTGTTTTGACTCAACCTTCATCCAACCCAAGGGTCTCATCAAGCCATTAATGCTTTGACCATGATTATCTCTTAATCATTTGCACAAAGGTTTATCCTTGGATTAAACCTTAATCCAGTGGGTAAGCCTAACTTAGACTTGACCCTTAGCCTCTAGATAACCATGAAGTCTTCTCAGGCCTTTAATGCTTCAAACCTCTTCTCTCAACCCAACCCTATGTTGACACTTGTCACCATTTCATTGGTGCCAATTGTGCACATGGATCCCCAACTTTCAAACTCAGCCCTTAATTAAACCATTCAATCCTGACCATCCATTGCCTTGTTTATGCTATAAATAGAGCTCTCATTCCTCCATTTTTAAGAATCATCCTTCAAATTTGTAGCATCACACTTATGATCAAATATATTCAAGCTTTCATTTCATATATGCTCATCATTTAGCCTCTTTTTAAATCAGGAAGTAGACTAAATATGCATGTTTAGAATAATTTCTTTATCATTTTAGTTCAATCAAAGACTAAATATAGTATGCTAGGATAGTATTCTTACTAATCTTGTCCTCTTATCATTTAGTTTATTGTATTTTAAAATCATACATAGCTTATAACACATTTCATTCTAAAAATCTATCAGAGCATCCCTCGTTCTTGGATTTTCCATCCCTAAACCATTTTGCTCAGTGATCTGAGAGCAAAAACATTGGTTTGAGGGACATTATGAGATAGAGAACCATGGGACCCACCTTGGAAAGCTGAGTAATACGTTATTACTTCATAGCTTGCATCAAGAAGTCTTGTGTGTGTGTGTGGACAAGTCATTCAGTCATATTTTCACATATTAAGTTTTATCAGCCCACTTTTCCTGCATACATTCTGGCGCCCACCGTGGGGCCCGACCCCAAATAACAAATCAGTTTTTCAAATTAATCACTTTTGTAGGTCTACGAAAAATAGGAATTAGCGCGTGGGAAACGTTCCCTAGTGCATCTGATTGACAGTCTAGCGCATCTCGCTCACTGTTTAGCGCATGGGGTCTACACTCTAGTGCATGAAATCATTTCTTTAGCGCATGACCCCTCTAACATTTTCCTGTAGGTCTCGACGCGGGTGAAACACAGAGTAGCGCATTCAATAAATAGAATAGCGCATACAATCCACAGTTCAGCACTTATAGTCCATCATCCAGCGTGTACAACTCAAACGTTAGCGCATCCAATTTTTAATTTTCCTGCAGGTCTCAACACGAGAAAGAAAAAAAACAAAACAGCACTTCCAACTCATAGAGTAGCGCATCCAGGCAACAGTATAGCGCAGAGGAATATCATTTTAGCACATCTAGTTTTTATTATAGCGCGTGCAGTCCATTCTGTGGGGCATCACAGACAAAAAGAAATTTTTATTTTTTTTGTAACCAATCTAAAATTTTAGACTTGTGGAATTCCCCCAAATTCTTTAACATTTTCCTTTTCTGGTTTTCTTGCAAGACTCTAACAAATTTCTTGCAGGTGGAGCAGACGCCATTTCTTTTAACCAATTTCTTTTGTTGACCACAAAATAAAAAATTTGTTTTGTTGACCATTTCTTTTTCATAGATGAGAAAATCATTCTTTTAAGGTAAAATGAACACCATGTTTTTATGGAGCAACATCTCCGCATAGATTTTAGCAAATCATTGATTTGAAAGGATAAAATAAACCCAATTGATTGATTTGTCTCAAAAGTGGAAGGAATATGCTCTCCCCTTAACTGGGTGATCAAAAATCTAGACCGCTCTTACAGCTTTCATTATTTCAAGCATTTAAAAACCTTTAGCAGGCCTGCCTTCCCGAGGAGTTGCAATCAACTCTTAAAGCCATTTATGGCCTTTGTGAAGGAAACGACCTAAGTGGGGAATGACTTTGATGCCAAGAATTCCAACCCACTCTAATCAAATGTAGAAAGTAACAAAAGTTCTTTTCAACGGTTGCGCACAGTGATTAGCCTTCCCCCAGTATCCTCGAGATACGTAAAGCCTTTGTTCTAAAGGTTGGGAAGCCTCCTGAGGGAGTTTATCACTGATGGCTGAACAGGAAGCTTGATTATGAACCATAGAAATAGAAACTTTGAGCTGAGTCAGTAATCAGATATTTATAACATCATAGTGCAAGGGTGGGGAAGAATCTGCCCCCAAGATTACTCACCATATATCTCCCAAGATAACTACTCAACTGTGGAGCGATTCACTTTGAGTTAATTTCTGGCAAAAGGCAAAAAAATGGGCACCCTCTAGGGGGTGACATGGCTGTTTGAGCTGACAGAGTATCGAGACTAGTGGGCTATGATGTTATTTATGACCCTTGACTAAAGAGTCTTTCTGAAGTGTATTACTTGTATCTAAACTTATTAAAACATTGAGGATTTAAACACATCCTCGCAGAACATACACTTTTTATTAGATTAGGCAAAATGGTTGTACTTTTTGTGCTCTGCTTGCATTTATTACTTCAGAAAATCATCCATCATACTTGAAAATTTCTCAACAAAATTCAAAATCCTCAAGAAATTAACCAAAAGGAAAAATCAGTGTCATTTAGCACATAAGAGCAACCTCTTAGCGCGTGGAATACTTCTGTTAGCACATGCAAACCTCAAATTAGCACGTGGGGTTAAAACAGTAGCGTTTCCATCTAAAGACAAAATAGTGTAAAGTCCTTTAGTGCATCCAAAAAATAGTCTAGCGCGTGGCAGCAACAGCTTAGCACGTAGGAACCAAGAATTAGCGCATAAAGTTTAAAAGTTAGCACGTGACAGGCCCAGTATAGCGCGTAGCTTTTTCAAACAAATTCGACAACAATTTTCAACAGTTTGAACTTTAGCGCATGGAAGAAAGAGCTTAGCACATGGCATAGAAACCTTAGCACATAAGGTCGAACAGTTAGCGTGTTGAAGACCCAGGATAGCGCATAACTTTTTCAACAGTTAGACAAACAATTTTCCAAAAGTCCAAACTTTAGCATGTGTCTAGGGGCAGCTTAGCGCGTGTGCTCATTCTTTTAGCGCATCAAGTAAATTCAGTAGCGCATGTAGACTCTGTTCTAGTGCGTGATCTAAGGCCGAAAAACAAAGAGCAAAACAGAGAAAAATTTTGAAAATTTCAAAAATATTTTTAGAAGCCTTTTTCATCACAAACTATTTTTCATTAAAACAGAGTGACAAAAACAAAACATTAAAAGTATTTCTTAAGCAAAATTTGTGTCAAAGTTGTCAGAATCTTAAATGAATCGCGCAATAGAGGATGTCTCTCTTATCATAATTCGAAAAATTTCATCATCAGTATCAACAAAATCCTTTACCTTCTTACGGATTTCTATCTCAAAACACTTGTTTAAAATTCTCAAATTGTCAAATCCAGTTTCCAAATCGGGAAGTTTTTTATCCACATCATTTGACACGCTTTGTCGTGAAGGGGCATCTAAACCTTCACTCTGATAAAGTAAGATTTGAAAATTTTCAAATAAAAATCAACTGAATCCAAACAAATCAAAGGAAACCATTGATCACTCATGCATGACTAATCCCCTTATTCTGTGAAGAAAGAACCTCTATCGTAACATCACATTGAAAAAACAACAACCTAGTTTTTCCAAATTCATCAAGAGAAATAAGTTTTTATACATCAATCGTTAACTCTTCAAATCTCATCGGGTATTCCTTCATCACGTCAAACGTTATATCCAAAACAAATCTAGCGAATTTGACAAAGAACCATTGAAAACAAGAGCATACTGTCAAAAGTCTGCTTTTAATCAAACCATCAACCGCGGTGGAAAGATCAATCCAACATTCTTGCCCGACGAGTGCATCACATATAACACATCTCGACCAGAACCACCCACCCCCACGCAACACATCAACGAGGCTTTTCTCCCCTTCATCACTGAAAGTTTCTACTAAAATGTTCGTTACTCGCTCTCAAAGTAACAAACAAAGCGAGACACATGTAGAATCAAGTATGAATCGCAGATTATCAAATCTTTTTGAAGTTCCACCCGTAGAAGAACCTAAAATTATTGACGTACTTCTTCGAGAATGTCAAGAAAACCCTTCCTTCCAAAAACTTGTCGAAAAACTCATGGAAAATGACAAAGAAAAATATCTGCTCATGCTTACAAGCAAAGGCGTTAAACTTCCCGAAGATTTCGACGCAAACATTTTTCAAACCGGATCTCGACAATATACATATCAAGAACAACAAAGAGAAAAAGAAACTCACATACCTAGACAACATATCTGAGAACAACACATTCCAGAACAACGCATACCAGAAATACGTATACCTGCGCTAGAAACACCAGAGCAACATATACCATTTACCACACCTTTTCAACTGAGAACCAATACAAGGCAAGAACTTTTTCCTCGATAAGACAATATACCTTTGGCAGCCCTTACTCAACAAATGCAAATGTTACAAAGGCAAATACAGGATATGCAACAAGGGACAACAGTGCGGTACTCTTTAAATGAAATTTGTCCTTATCCATTTGAAAGAAGTTTGAACATGGTGCCTTTTCCTCCAAACTCAGACGTTGCCAAATTTGATAAATATGATGGGAAAAGAGATCCCCGAGATCATGTTCGAGAATTTTGCACACTAAGCCTTGAATTTGCTCATGACGACACCTATTTGATGAGGTTATTCCCCAAAAGCTTAGGAGGGCAAACCATGGAATGGTTATCCAAAATTTCGCCACCTGTCAGATCATTTGATGAGTTGGTTAAAAATTCATAACCCACTATTCCTACAACATTCAACATGCCATAACTATGCTAGATGTTTGCAACACCAAACAAAAGAATAATGAAACATTCATGGTGTTCCTTCAATGCTGGCGACGCATGGTCTCACGATATCCTTGAGATATTGCCGAAAAGGAGAAAATGGAAATCTTCATCGATAACTTGAACGGCGAAATGAGTTACAGACTAAAACTTCAATGCATACCATCTTTCACCAAATTGATTGAAAATGGCATTCAAGTAGAGGAAGCATGTGTCAAAAAGGGAACACTCAAATTCTACAAGGAAGGAACAAACTCATCAAACTATAATAATCAGAACAACACCAATCTTGACAAATCTTGATTTTGGACTTGAAACAAAAATGAAGGCAACAATGAATCATATGATCCCAAATCTAAGCAACCCGTGCTTGCATTATCTTGAAATCCTCAAAACATGAAAAATCCTAAAAATGCTACTCCTAGTGCTAACACATATGCACCAAACACTAATCATGAACAACTCAACACAAACAACACCAATGATTCTCAAAGAAAAAACATGAATCTAGGGCCTAACAACAATTCACGCAACAACACAAACAATTTCCAAAAGCGTATCTTCACACCACTGGGACAATCACTAGAATCCGCATTTAGAGAACTTTTGTTAAACAAGATTCTTTCTTTACCTCCAATCAACAACTATGAGCCCCCAATCAAACCACCTTGGTGGAATGATTCACACTATTGTGATTTCCATCGCAATAAGGGTCATAGAACAAACGAATGCATGAGATTGAAACACATAGTGCAGGACATGATTGATAGAGGTGACTTAACGGTGCATGGTCTCAAAACAAATGGTGATCACAGAGCCTTCAAAAATCCTCTTCCAAATTACAACAAAGATGGAGCATCAACCTCAGATGATACATGCGGAGCTCATATTAATCACATCTACAACAACACCATCAACCACATATCAGCTAAAGATCATCAAGTAAATGTCATCACCATTCGAGATCGACATGATCATGAATCCATCAATGTCACAACCTGAACTCAGAAATATGTCTCAAAAGGACATACTGCACCTACAACTACCACACCAAAAATCCAATATGACTTGGTTAGCCAACTACGTAAGACTCCAACTCAAATATCTATCCTGAAATTATTGAAACTATCACCAAAGCACAAAGACATATTGAAGCAAGCGCTATTGGAAACAAATGTACCTCAAAATCTGGATACAAACAGATTTCAAGCCATGGTTGCCCATATGACTGGACCTCATAACCTCACTTTCTCAGAACATGACGATGCTTCCTTGATCCATCCACATAATACTCCTCTCCATATCAAAGTCATTGTTTGCAAACACCGAGTGAAAAGAGTCCTAATAGATGGAGGAGCCGGCCTTAATATATGTACTTTAAAGCTTATCCGTGCATTAGGTTTCTCAGAAGAATCTATTGATCCCTGCAAGAAGATTACCATAAAGGCATATGATGATGAGGAAAGGTCCTCTAAAGGAACAGTGATATTACCTATTCAAGTAGGCCTAGTACAAAAGGATACTATCTGTCAAGTCTTAGACATAGTTCTAACCTATAATATTTTGTTAGGATGACCCTGGATAATGAAATGCAAGCAATACCTTCTACATATCATCAGTGTGTCAAGTTCCCTTATGATGGATAAGAAATCTCTATATCAGCTGATCACAATCCATTTCAACATTGCAAAACAATGGGGGCAGCCCAAGATAGTTTGGTTCCTCATAATAGAGAAAAGCAGCGATCCTTAACATCAGATCTACAAACAACAAAGCCCAACTCCTTATGGGGAGACTTCAAGCAGAAAATGCAAATCAAAGACCAAGGCATGGGAGAATATTCTTTGGAGCCTTTATGTTTGGCAAAATTACCAACCTCACCTAGATCGCATGGTTTGCCTACTACATCAACACAACTGGCTACTCAGCCCATCACCAAATTTGATGGTACTTTCATCCAACTGGGCACTCTAGCACATGAATTAGAAGATAAAGATGTTCTTAGCTGGTTATACAAAGATGAGGAAGAAAATCATAGAGCAGCCGCTCTGGACATTGTTCTACCAACACACCTGTATGGAAAAGGCTACTTAATCATGAAACAAATGGGATATGGCAGTAAAGGACCTATTGGCAAACACAAAGATGGAGTCACTGAACCTATAGATCTTCCTTCACAACCTAGCAGAAACAAAGTAGGATTGGGTTCTAAACTCACATTCCTATTGAAACAGCTGCCACACACAACTACAAAACCTCAATGGAAGGAAAAGAAGAAGTACAAAGAAGAATCCTGGCAGGAAGCACTTTTTGAATCAGCAGAAACAATCCGCAAGGCAAGGGAATGTCAAGATCAGAAGTTACATCAGGAAAAGCTTCTAAGTCATAAGAAGGCCCTATCTATAGCTGTAGCTCATATTCAAACACCAATATCTCAAGAACAAATCAGGTAATCTCCAAGTACTGTTATTCCTCCCCGAGGAAGCACAGTCTATGAACAAATCTTGAAAGTAGAAGACGGATCTGACACAGAATCAGTAAAGACCATCAAAATGGTATCCCTCATCAAAGATTTGTTTTCACCATACAACATACCAGTTTACAGCACAGATAGAATCTGGGATGATGCTTATGAGACGGATTCCAATGAATATGAATGGGGTACCTGCTCCAATGCTACTACAGATATCCTTGATGATACTGATTCTATATCTTTTTCTCAAGAAGAACACAACGCAAGAGATAGACCTCTTGAATTTGGACCACAGAATATCTACGACGCCGAGGAAAGCGAACAAGAACATTATGAACAAGTATATGTAGAGGATAATACCATCGAAGACCTTGACAAAATCCTGAACTTCTTTAAAACTAAGAACAATCACGATGAAAACTCTGTCCTAACACTCACAATAGCCAAGCTTAATCCGCCTAATGATTCCTTACCACTTGTCTTTCTTGACCTCATCGACTGGGATGAACCTGAAATCCATGATATACCAATTTTCTCCAATGATGAATCTATTATCCATTACTTATGTATCGTAAATCCCAAAACATGCTCTACCAGTGAACAAAATAACGATATCTGTCAATCAGGGAGTGCCAAGTCTCTCAATCACAAAAATGAACCAAATAAAGGATCTAATGCTGAAAACCAGTCAATGGCAGCTCTACATCACAAAAAAATAAAAATAAAGGACGCATCTGAGGGTGAAAACCTTTTTAAGGGACCTAACGATGGGAGACTTGACACTCTTCCTGAGCACTTTAATGAGAGATCGCCCATATTGATTGAGCCCACTCAATCAATCAACATTGGTACCACAGAAGCAGCCAGAAACATACACCTTGGAGAATCTCTAACTAAGACAGAATAATCAGTGTTCATCATTTTCTTCAAAGAACAGCAAATTAACTTTGCTTGGTCATATGCTGATGTGCCTAGAGTGGATCCACAATTAATCATGCATCATCTGTCCATTTCTACAGGAGTTAAGCCATTTAAGAAAAAGCTACGAAAGATGAATCCACAAGTGGCACTCATGGTCAAAACTGAATAAAAGAAACTATTAGATGTCAGATTCATTCGACCCATTGACTATGCAGAGTGGATTTCCAACATCGTTCCAGTATCAAAACCAGATGGTAGTATTAGAATATGCACTGACTTTAGAGACATCAACAAAGCTTATCTAAAGGATGACTTTCCCCTACCCAGTATTGACATCATTGTAGATCTCACAGTAGGCCATGCAATGCTCTCACTAATGGACGGTTTCTCAGGACATAATCAAATCAAAATAGCTCCAGAAGATCAAGATAAAACCGCGTTCACCTGTCCTTGGGGAACGTACTGTTGGAATGTTATGCCTTTTGGCTTAAAGAATGCAGGGGCCACTATTCAAAGAGCAATGACCACAATATTCCATGACATGATCCACACATTTATGGAAGACTATGTGGATGACTTATTAGCTAAATCCTTCACCAGGGCAAAACATCTTGGCATCCTAACAAAGATTTTTGATCGATTGGAGAAATTCCAAGTCAGGCTTAACCCTAAGAAGTGTGTCTTCATGGTTACATCAGGCAAGTTACTAGGCTACATAGTCTCAGCTAAAGGTATTGAAGTAGATCCAGCAAAGGTACAAGCCATCATGGACATGCCACCACCAAAGAATATCAGCCAACTCTAATCTTTGCAAGGACGACTTCAATCAATCAGGCGATTCATCACTCAGCTAGCAGATAAAAGTCTAGCATTTAACCATTTGCTACATAAAAATATACCATTCAAATGGGAGGCCAAGTGTGCAGAATCTTTTTACCAAATCAAACAGTACTTGATGAATCCACCAGTTTTGGTACCACCAATCGTAGGAAAGCCTCTTATCTTATATATCTCAACAACAGATATATCACTAGGGGCACTATTGGCACAAGAAGATCAACAAGGAAAGGAACGTGCCATATATTACATCAGTAGAACATTGAATGGATATGAACTCAACTATACATTCATTGAGAAGGCTTGCCTCACAGTGGTCTTCGCATCTCAGAAGTTTCGACATTATATGCTAGCACACACCATCAAGTTAGTAGCAAAAATTGATCCTCTCAAATATCTACTCAGCAAGGCAGCTCTTATAGGCCGATTGGCTAAATGGGTCATGATTCTCAGTGAATTTGACATCCAATACACAGAAAGACGAGCCATCAAAGGACAAGCAATTACAGATCAATTGGCCGATGCACCGCTACCAGGAAAACACACCATGGAGATTGAATTTTCGGACAGGGACGTTCTTGCTCTTTTTACTAAACAATTGACTCTCTACTTTGATGGATCCTATACACAACATGGTTCGGGTGCTAGCATTTTGTTCATCTCTCTTGAAGGACACACTATACCAAGATCATACAGGCTTATGTTTCCTTGCACCAATAATGTGGCTGAATATGAGGCATTGGTTATAGGCATCAAAATGGCCGTAGAATGGAAAATCACAGAGTTAAAAGTCTATGGGGACTCACAACTGGTCATTCATCAAATCAACAATGACTATCAGACAAAGGATGACAAGCTACTACCCTACAAGCGAATGGTGAATGACTTCAAATAGTATTTTATACACATCACTTTCGAGCAAATACCAAGGTTGAACAACAAAGTAGCTGATGTAATGGCTACTATCACTTCATTACTACAAATTCCAGAGCAACAGAGTCGTTATGAGTTCCTGGTAGAGCAACTGTTCTCCCCCGCCTATGACCATTCTGAATCCCAGGTTATCTATGCCTTGACTGGTTGAGATTCTCCGTTATATGGACCCATATATGACTACCTCAAACACAATATCTTACCCATTGACCAATCCCATAACCAAAAATGTAACTTTATCCGACAAGCTGCCCGTTATACCCTCACCACTGATACTTTGTATCGTCGAGGTCTCGATGGTACTCTTCTTCGTTGCCTTGATTGTAATGATTCCAATTCTGCTTTACACGAGCTTCACGAAGGTATTTGTGGCACACATTCAAGTGGCAATACTCTTGCTAAAAAGCTTCTAAGGATGGGATACTACTGGCCTACAATGGAGAAAGATTCCTATCACTTCGCCAAGAAATGTCCTAAATTCCAGATCCATGGTAATCTCATACATGCACCAGCACAGGAACTGCAGCCCTTTACAACATGATGGCCCTTTTGTCAGTGGGGACTAGACTTGGTTTGCAAAATTCATCCTTCATCTTCAAATGGACACAAGTTCATTATAACTACAACAGAGTACTTTACCAAATGGATAGAAGCAGTTCCCATGACCACAGTGACCGGGAAACAAATTGCCTCTTTTATCCTAAATTATCTGATCTGCAGATATGGTATTCCAAGTTCAATCATCACAAATAATGGATGACCTTTCAAAAACCAAGATGTACAGGAACTATGTGAAAAATTCAAAATCCAACATAGGTTCTCTACACCATATTACCCACAGGGCAATGGTCAAGCGGAAGCATCTAGCAAAACAATACTGAAAATCCTCAAGAAAATAGTGAATGATGCAGGCAAAGATTGGCATGTACAACTCAATCCAGCACTTTGTGCATACAGAAACCAGCATCCGCACACCTATAGGAGAAACACCATACTCATTGGTATATGGATCAGAGGCTATTTTACCCCTGGAGGTAGAAATCCCATCTCTCAGAATCTCTTTGAAAGGATTAATCCCAGATGAAAAGTATGGAGTTAACCGACTGCAAGAACTTGAACTCTTAGATGAAAGACGTCAGCATGCTTATACTCATCTCAAAGCATATCAGCAGTGCATGTGCAGAAGCTACAATCATAAAGTCATTCCCCGCAACTTCAAGGTTGGTGACCTAGTCCTTAAAGAAAATCCAAGAAATCAGCAAGATCAAGAAAAGAAAGGGAAATATGAGCCTAACTAGTTGGGTCCCTATGTTATCATATCAGTTTATGGATTAGGTTCCTATCAGCTAACGAATTCTAAAGGAGATGTGCTTGATGAACCAACTAACAACATCCATTTGAAAAGGTACTATACTTAAATGGCCTAGTGCACGGAAAAAGCCAAAATAAGCAAAAAAATCAAAAAATCCAGAAAAAGAAAAACAGAGAGTACAATAAAAACAAATGGTGAAAACCTGGTAAACAGGTGCTCTTGTGAAAGAATGACTCCTCTATCTATTTTCATGCCATTTTATCCATACAAACACTATCAGCCGTCGCCCGACACTTAGCAAATATCTATTTAGGACATACTTAGCATAGTCACTATCTTGCTTTGTCTATATATATCCTCTTACCACTAATCCACCATGGCTTGGAATCAGTGTATATATTCACATCAAGAGGCACACTCAGCTAGGGGCATGTAAATCGTATCAATATTGCAAACATTCAAAACATCAAGACTAGATGCAAAACTCAAAAACAGGACATCCAACTGTAGCATCAGAATTAGGAATCATCAAAATAAGTAGATCAAAACACTAGACATGATAACTCAATCATGAGAGCACTCATTGCAAATGAACCTAATTCTAAGCACACTCAATAGAGATATGAAAACAAAGCATTCAAAAATGAAAAATTATGCAAACCAAAAGTAGAATTGAATGCTCCTTCCATGCGGCTCCATTGTTGTTCTTTCCTCTTCAATGGATTTGTGGATCTCACCTACAAGTGCACATACAATTGAAAGCAAGATTGATGAAAAGCTCAAGAGTACTAGAAGCGTAAGTTCCATAATTTGATTAAGGATTCGGATTCGGGATTCCAACGGGATTGATTGAAGAAAATCATCCAATTTATAGAGAAATTGGATAAGTGACAAGATTGGCATGATGCAATTCAAATGGAAATTGCAAATCAATATGACAAATATGACAAATTATGCACTTTCCATGCACAATTTGATTGATTGATAATTGATGACAAATTATGACACATTCCATGTCAAATTGATTGATTATCAATTATGACAATTTCATGACAAATTGAAATGTCATTCCCATAGAATTAGGAGATGAAATAGGAGGGAAAAGAAATTAGAAATTTGAGAAATTAGAAAATTGAAATTGATGAAAATTAGGAATTAGAAATTGATGGAAAAATAGGAAATTAGGAACTAGAAGAAATTAGGTAAATTAATTAATAATTTGTCATTTATTAATTAATTCACAAGAGGAAGAATAATTAGCCAATTAAATAAAGATTTAATTGTAATGAGAAGACTTAGGATTAATAAATAATTTAGTAATCCTAGAGGAAGAAATGGCAAATTAGGTTAAATGAATAAATCATAAAACCCTAGAAGATGAATTAGAAATGCGAAAATGACAATTAGGTCTTGATTGAAGATAATTAATGTCATGATTTTGAATTGATAAATGACCAATGCGACAAAATGATTTGATGTAGAAAATGCGCCAATTGACGAGGAACAATGACAAATTGATCCAAATTGACATAATTGAGAAAGACAACAATCGATGACAAATCAGTCACAAAATGACAAGATTGACAAAAGGACAAGAATCGATGACAAAATCGATCGCAAAATGATAAGATCGAACATGACAACGATCGATGACAAATCGATCGCAAAATGACAAGATCGAACATGACAACGATCGATGACAAATCGATCACATGATGACAAGATTGAAAAGAGGACAAAACCCTAATTAGGATTGATGATGTCCAAAATGATAAGATTGATGAAAGAGCCACGATTGATGACAAATCGATCGCAAGATTGACAGGAGGACAAAACCCTAATTAGGATTGATGATGTCCAAAATGATGACAAATTAGGACGCACATTGATGCAACAAGATAAGTTCGATCAAAATCATGATTGGATAATGTTGTCGACAAGACCAAATTCGAGGATGAAATGAATTAAGAATATAGAAGAATGACTTGATGTTCGCAAATGATAAAGACCAAATGCGTGACATAGGAGAAATGTTAATGCGACACAAAAACCTAAAATGAGGCAATGCGCAAATGTTAAAGTATGACCTCGCAAGCGTTGACCATTTTTGGGTGTCTACATTTTGCCCCTCTTTGAGACAATGCGATTCTGAGCGTTGTTTCAAAGAACAATAATGAAAATGCCCCGGACAATAACAATGACATATGCATGCCCCCTCGAGGAATTGGCCGGAAACATGCAAAAAAGAGGCCAATTGAACGACAAAATTGATAGGATCGAATGGACTGACAAGCGGAGATCGGATGCATGAAGGACAAGCAATTTAAGGTGCACAAGACCGCGACCAACATAAGATGAAGAGGATGCACGTCCATCTATGCAATGACAAAGAACTATAAATGAGACCAAGAAAGTGAAAATTTCTCATTTGCACCAGCTAAAGAGGAGGATTTGTTGCTCTAGACAAGGACACGTGCAGACAGATGGTGAACATTCCAATGGCGGATCACCTTGGGGAATGTGTCTGCACATTCAGACGACCGGAGGATGCAAGAGTAGCGGTATGGATCTCAAAAACCCATGTTTTCAATTTCGTGAATTTTAAATGCTTGTGGGACATTGCGAGGATGAGGAGGACAGAGGGAGCACCCAGTGACAGAGGCACGTACTCCTTAGGATAGACAGGGGACATTATGTATTTTGACATTTTGTAGTCAGCCTGTGGGCCATACTTAGGACAGACAGTCCGATTTTGTACTCCGGCATGATTGTGATATGTGATATGATATGCATGGATATGATGGATGCAATATGTTATGACTTATGCACTGGTTTATGAACATGTATGGATGCATTTTTATGTATTTTTGATGCATTTATGAAATGAAATGGATAAAATGCTTGATGTAATATGTGATGGAATGCAAATGTACTAACAAATGAATGCAGGATGCAGCATATATTTTTGGAAATCGGAGCAGTAGACCGAACTGACTATCCGGACTGACGGAAGAAATGTTAGTAAGAAATGAGATAGAGGACAGTTAGAGATGAAGAAAAATTGCTTTCAGTAATGCACTTTGTAGGTGAGAACCTTTATTTTTATGTAGCAAAATGGATGCGTAGCACCATGGCATTGAAGGCCAGAGCTGAAATGCAACCCGATTTGCGAAAGACAGACACAACATAGACAAACGACAATCACAATCAAAAAAGAAAAGGATCATGAACCATCCCGGTCACTCTAAATCACTCAGTGACATCATCGAGCGACATAGGAACATGATCGAAGCCAAAGATAAATCAATAAAAAGATAAGATGCACAAATTCCGACAAATCAAACAAACATCTTGATCTTCATTGTCAAAAGTTGAACGTGCTGATAGGACAATCATGCTGTCTGGTTTCAGGATATGCGGTACCCCGTCTAAGACAGGACATAGTCTGGTTTCGAGTATACCACACCCTGTATAAGACCCATGATAATAGGAACAAGGACAAATAATTTGGATGCTGATATTCGATTGATATGACAATTGTGATCAGTTTGAATGTTTGATTTGATTGAAAAGGTTCATCTGTTAATGCGTGATTTCATTAAAGCATGATGTTGAATTGATTATCGTTGGATGAATGCTCAGTGATCTATCGATGCATAAAGGGAATACTTTATTGCAAAATGCTTGTTTTTGTGAGTTTTATAATTTGTTTGTGTTCATTTTTTCAGGACTTTATATGACTTTTTTTTTGTTGAGATTTTTTTTAGGACATTATTTGATTATTTTGGATTATTTCAGGACATTATTTTTATGACTTTCTTCAGGACTTTTTTCAATTTTTAAGACTTTCTTCAGGACTTTTTTCAATTTTTTAAGACTTTTTTAAAATTTTGCCCCCAGTGTCTAGCAAGGCAAGGAATATGACAGGTGAATAAATAGGCTTGCGGCAATGATGGTGGATAGAGGGAAGACAAAGGCCTTTTATTATGGAGACAACGTAGATGCAATTTTCAAGGGCTATTGCATAATGGGACAAGAGACTGGATATGGCAATATAAAGCAGTGACATGGTATGAGGGACATGTCAAGAGGTATTCGAAACCATGTTTAAATTGTGCATCCTTATGTCAGATCAAGATCAAGGAATGAAAAAGAGTGTAGGGATAGTGAAAAGATATGGATAGGATAAGCAAGACCAAGAATGGATAAGGGACATGGACTGAAGGTCGGGATAGGCTAAGGAATAGTGGCAGAAAGTTGCAATAAGATAGGGAATATGGATGAAAGGTTATAATAAGAAAATGGATAAATGACCAAAAGCTATGATAGACTAAAAGCTGCAAACAAGATGCATGATGCTCATGATGATCCTCAGCCTTGTCAAGATCAAAGGTGGAAAGAGGAAATGGACATGAGGGACAATAGGATAAGAAGGGTAATGACATGGTATGATAGGATAATGGAAGGGCAATAGGATATGAAGGAGGAAACCTGCCCCCAAGTGTGGTGTGCAAGAAGTTCATAGATTACGCATGACGCCTGTTTGCCAGGTTTTCATCACGGTACTTGCCCGAGGCCCCTGTTTGTCAGGTTTTCACCAGTGGACGAATTATTTTTTCTTTACTTTTTTTTTTCTCACTTTTTTTTTTCACTTTTTTATTTTTGTTTTTTTTTGTATTTTTTTGTATTTTGACTTTTTCAATAGAAGATGGACACATGATAGGGGATAGAAGAAGGACTCAAGCATCTTTTTTGTTTGGATAGGAGCCTTGAAAAAAAAAAGGACCATGACCTTTAAAAATATGCTCAAAGACGTTGGTAGGATAAGGACATGGAAAATGAGATGGAACTAAGGCGAGGATTTACGCAAAGGATTGGACCAAAGGGATCGAAGGATGGAAAATATGCATTGGATAATGGATAGGGTACTGGAAAAATTGGGCTTCAGTGGATGGAAATGTTGGCAATTTCGACATTGGCACACACCTTGAGGGGTGATGGACTGATGGAGGACAAATGGATCTCAGATTGTGAGATTTGGATGGAGGAATAGCTTGGGATTTTGGGACATAAGGGCCCAAAATGGATGAAGAAGGTGATGGAGGAATAGACTTGGAAGGTTTGGATGGAGGAATAGCAACTTTGGATGCCAAGTTGGATGTTTCTTTTTGTGCTTCAAGGAGCTTCTTAGGGATCCACATGGTTTTTGATTTTTCATGCTTTTGTGGTTCCTTAGAGTGCATTGCTTGCACAAGGGATTTAGGAACCCATATAGATTTTAACTTTGCTTTATTTTGCTCAGTGGGCCTTTGTGGCCTTTTTGATTTTTCTTTTTCTTTATAGATCATATTGCTCTTTGCTTTGACATGTCGATTAGATTGGACATGTTGATCCTTGAATACATGTGGATTGCTAGACTTATGATGCTTATACTTGGCATCCAAATTGCTTGGAAGAGGAAATGAATGTCAGTGTGGATGGCAATGATATGGTGGCATGTGGGATGGATGGAAGGTTCTCCAAGATGTGTGCCTTTGCTAATGTTGCATAGGAGATGGAGGGATATAGGGACCTAGAATGGATGGAAGCAATGATGGGGAAGGTGGACATTTGGATTTTGACTTTGAAGGGATACCAATGCCTTGAGTGTGAGCTTTGTAGCCATGACCATTAGTATATTCTTCAATATGGAGGGGTTCTTGCTTGTGAAGGTCTACTCCTTTGCCTTTATGAATATCTTGACTTGTAGGATACTCTTTTCTTTGGGAAGAAGACGCGAGTTCATTATGAGGTGGATGTGATATGAGAGAAATAATGAGATCTTGAAGTGGATCAGATTGCACCAAAGTGGAAGAACCCATTATGCATGTCGAGGGTTCATGAACATCTTGCACTGACACGTTAGAATCATGAAGGGGATTAGGATCATGAGGGGTATCAGGATCATGAGGGGGACTAGGTTCAATGATAGGCTCTTCAAGAGATGGAATGGGAGAAATAATGGGATCATCAAAAGAAATGCGATCTTGGAGTGTATATGCGGGATTAGGACGTGGAGATGGAGGGACAAGTGGATCTTGTGGAGGATCTGAAGGAATGATAGGGTCTTGTGTTGGAAATGAATTTGGAAGGATACTTTGATCTTGACAAGGAGGAAGATCATTGGAATCTTCTTTAAAGGTGCTTTGCTCTTGACTTTCAATGGGATCGTCAGAAAGAATGGAAGGGATATCTTGATCTTGTTTAGGAAGTGGAATGTCAATGGGATTTGAAAGGACATTATGTTCATGAAATGGAAGGGGATCATTTGGGATTGGATGGACTGGAATATCTTGATCTTTCTCGGGGAGTGGAGTGTCAATAGGACTTTGGATATGATGGACAAGAATAGGAGAATCATCGTGAGTGTCTAGGAACATGGGATCCAGGTCAACAATTGGATGGGATGATAAGGTTTCAGGATCTTGATCTTGATTTTCTTTAGGACTCATTTCTTCGTGCTCTAAATTATCCTCTTGACATGGGGTTGGACTTTGGATATGCATGGAGGATTCTGACAATGAATCAATGCTTTGGCATGAAGGAAATGCACTTTGAAAATTTGTGATGGATTTTGGCAAGGAATCAATGCTTGAAAATGAGGAAGAGGGACTTTGAATGGGGTCCTCTAAAATAGGTAATGGCAATAAAGTGCATGGTGGCATTGGGTCTTGTATTTCTGAAACCTGACAAGGATGGGCATCATGAATTGGATTATCTTGGCAATCAATTATGGATAGCTCTTGGATAATTGCATCCTTGGGTGTATTGTTTGATGAGGACAATATGGAAGGTTCTTGTGAAACTTCTAAAGGTGTAGGGATAGATGCCACTGGAGAGTCAATTTGTTTGCGGGGGGATGAGGCATTGCTAGACAAAATTGTATTATCTTGATCTTCCTCAAAGAATTCACTTGGTAGTTTCTTTAAGAGCATTGCAACAAAGCCACCTTTCTTTTTAGGTTTTGACATGATTGGATCTGGAATTTGAACTTGTTTGGAAAGAATTTGGTCTTGATCTAATGTCATGTTTTGATATTGGACTTGGTTCAATTGTTCTGACATGTTTGAAACTTGGCTTGGTGTGTGCTACAACCTTTGTTTTTGAATTTGTGATTGTGGTTGTTGACATTGATATTCCACCATTGGTTGAACCATTTGTGGACATTGTATAGTTGGTTGGACATATTGTTGAAATTGGACCATTGGTTGTGTTGGTTGCATATGTTGGACCATTGGTTGAACCATTGGTTGTATTGGTTGAAAATCTGATTGATAATAAACACCTTCTTGTTCTTGTTGTGGAGGCACATAATGTTGAAATTGATGTTGTCTCCTTTCTTGTAATTGTTTCATCATCTCTATTTGTGAGAGGAGAGCTGGTATGTCTGATCGTTCAAGAAGAGATCTTACATCAATTGGCTCAAAATTTGGATTTTGACCTGGAAATTTTCGAAGCATTTTGGACATTTGTGATCTATTCTTCACAATGTTTTTCATTTTTTGTTCCAAAATCTCATTTTCTTGAGCTAGTTTCTCCTCTAGTTTTTGTATTTGGAGACTTGTTTCATCATAAAATGTTTGATCAATGTTGCTTTGTTGTTGGGATGGATATAATTGTGATTGTATTGTCGGTTGATATGTCAAACTTTGTTGCATCATTGGTTGTTGGAACCTTGTTTCAATAGACATGTCACTATGCAAATGCAATTTTTTTGGAATTTTTCAAAGACAATATATGATATGCAACTAAATGCAAACTAGATAGACGAGCATGCAATCTATGCTTTTGGTTGTTTTTGAAGATTTTGACAAACCTTTGAAATGCAAATATAAAAAGAGACCCTTAGGAAATTGAAATGATGTCTAGACCTCAAAGGACAAAAGGACCAAGTGACAAAAGGACCAAGTGACAAATGTCTCACCTATATGCTTGGATACTAAGCTAGGTTTGACGAAATGATATTAATGACAAAAGGACAAAAAGTTTGATAAGGTCTAGACCTCCTAACAATGACTTAGGGTTTATCAAAGATTTGGATTACTCAAGGATGACAAAACCTAGGTTTGACACTATATGCAAAAGGACAATTAATATGCAAATGATTTTAATATGATATGACAATGACTTAGGCTTAATGAAGAGACTTGGGATATGCAAATGCAAATGTATGACAATGTCAACCTAAGATGAAACCTAAGGTTTAATTATGAAATGATATTACTCTTATGCAAGAGGACATATGCAAATGATCTTAATATGATATGTCAATGACTTTGAAAAATGTAACCTAGGATGAACCTAAATGCAAGTGACATAAACGTTGAGACAAGTTTTTGAGCAATGTTGGATAACCATGCTATAGGAATATGATCTTTGAATCTTGTTGAATTTTTGTTGGATGAATATCTTTTGTGCTTAATCTTATGTTAGATCAATTTGTTTTGCTTTTGAAATGGGATAACATTCAACTTTTGACAATCAAAGAATACAAGATGTTACAACTTAGACTCAAGACAATCATGCTCATTTCCACATTCCTTAGGGTAGGCAAAGACATTAGGTACTTGAGAGGTAGACTCATTATGGGATTCAAGGAGAATACATAGATGCTTGACCCCACAGGCTCCCCTCCATGAAACTCACTTCTCAGGGCAGCCAAGCATCAGTCCCCATGGAAATCTCCCCATGGCGAACTTAGTATCTCTTCCAAGTATCCGAATTTGTCCTTCTCAAGCAACTAGAAGGGTTTTTGGCCTCTAAAAACAAGGTATGTAGTAAGGATTTCTGTTAAGCATTACTCCTTGATGTCACGCAAGCGTGATTGAGACATTAAGCCCATCAAGATACCAAAAAAATGTAGTCACGCAAGTGCGATTTAGACCAAGAGGCCCTACTTAGATGTTGATATGAGAAAGAGTTCAAGGGTCATCACTTCCCAAGTAACTGCAATTCCCACGTAACACTTCCTTCAAAGCTTTCGCTCATCGGGTATTTTTTTATAGTGAGTTAGAATGCCAAGGAATTCTAGCCGTACTCACTTTGGGTCATTCCCTTCTCACGATTATCACTTGCTTGCAAAAGCAAAGTGGTCGGGAAGGCAGGCCCTCTAATGGAGACACTCAATCAACAACACAAGCATTGTATCGAAGATCTGGATTTCTGATCACCCTAAGAAGGATGAGAGCATACTCTCCTACTCCAATGTCATACTTAACAATCAAAGAAAACAAGTGTTCATTCCCACCTATTTATAAATCACTAAGTGCCTAATTAAAAAACACAAACACAAAAGTTTGGTTGTTTCTCCAAGGCAACCTGCAAAACCCAAGTTAGAGGTTTGATTTGTTGTCTTTGACCATCGAATCTGCACAACACATGTTAGTAGTTTGATTTGTAGTCTTTGCCATGTGTATGCCAAGATTCTGCATAAATAATTAGTACCAAAATCCAAAACACAAAAAATAGAAAGCAAAAACACCAAAAATTTCAAGTAAAAACTGCATTTTTCACCTCCATTCTGGACTTTACACAAGCGCAGAACTCATGACACAGGCGCAAGATGTCTGACACAAGTGCAGAATGTTGCATACATAGGCACAAGATGCATGACACAGGCGCAAGATGCTTCACACAAGCGCAAAAGTCTCCAGAATGCACTGCACGGCCCTGTTTTTGGGTTTTTGACCTACAAATCAACTTAGAAGCACTCCAAAACATAGTAAAAGGGTTAGAAGGTTAGTATTCACATCGGGTTCACCAATTAATGTAGCATCTGAATTAGGAATCATCAAAATAAGTAGATCAAAACACTAGACATGATAACTCAATCATGAGAGCACTCATTGCAAATGAACCTAATTCTAAGCACACTCAATAGAGATATGAAAACAAAGCATTCAAAAATGAAAAATTATGCAAACCAAATGCAGAATTGAATGCTCCTTCCATGCGGCTCCATTGTTGTTCTTTCCTCTTCAATGGATTTGTGGATCTCACCTACAAGTGCACATACAATTGAAAGCAAGATTGATGAAAAGCTCAAGAGTACTAGAAGTGTAAGTTCGATAATTTGATTAAGGATTCGGATTCGGGATTCCAAGGGGATTGATTGAAGAAAATCATCCAATTTATAGAGAAATTGGATAAGTGACAAGATTGGCATGATGAAATTCAAATGGAAATTGCAAATCAATATGACAAATATGACAAATTATGCACTTTCCATGCACAATTTGATTGATTGATAATTGATGACAAATTATGACACATTCCATGTCAAATTGATTGATTATCAATTATGACAATTTCATGACAAATTGAAATGTCATTCCCATAGAATTAGGAGATGAAATAGGAGGGAAAAGAAATTAGAAATTTGAGAAATTAGAAAATTGAAATTGATGAAAATTAGGAATTAGAAATTGATGGAAAAATAGGAAATTAGGAACTAGAAGAAATTAGGTAAATTAATTAATAATTTGTCATTTATTAATTAATTCACAAGAGGAAGAATAATTAGCCAATTAAATAAAGATTTAATTGTAATGAGAAGACTTAGGATTAATAAATAATTTAGTAATCCTAGAGGAAGAAATGGCAAATTAGGTTAAATGAATAAATCATAAAACCCTAGAAGACGAATTAGAAATGCAAAAATGACAATTAGGTCTTGATTGAAGATAATTAATGTCATGATTTTGAATTGATAAATGACCAATGCGACCAAATTATTTGATGTAGAAAATGCGCCAATTGACGAGGAACAATGACAAATTGATCCAAATTGACATAATTGAGACAGACAACGATCGATGACAAATCGGTCGCAAAATGACAAGATTGACAAAAGGACAAGAATCGATGACAAAATAGATTGCAAGATGACAAGATTGAAGATGACCATAATCGATGACAAATCGATCACAAAATGACAAGATCGAACATGACAACGATCGATGACAAATCGATCACGTGATGACAAGATTGAAAAGAGGACAAAACCCTAATTAGGATTGATGATGTCCAAAATGATAAGATTGATGAAAGAGCCATGATTGATGACAAATCGATCACAAGATTGACAGGAGGACAAAAGCTTAATTAGGATTGACGATGTCCAAAATGATGACAAATTAGGACGCACATTGATGCAACAAGATAAGTTCGATCAAAATCATGATTGGATAATGTTGTCGACAAGACCAAATTCGAGGATGAAATGAATTAAGAATATAGAAGAATGACTCGATGTTCGCAAATGATAAAGACCAAATGCGTGACATAGGAGAAATGTTAATGCGACGCAAAAACCTAAAATGAGGCAATGCGCAAATGTTAAAGTATGACCTCGCAAGTGTTGACCATTTTTGGGTGTCTACACCAACAAACCACAAAAACAAAAACTACGCTTCATAGCCAAACAAAAACAAAACAAATCACGAAAATACCAAGGATGGATGATTTTCTGAAGTACTGAATGTTACACTATAGCATAAAATCTTAGCTAGTTTTGCATTTTGAACTTTTTGAATGTTTGGATTCTCTTCCTTGTCTCACTAAATACTTCACAGCTAGAGCTCAAGGGGAACTTCCAATATTTTCTTAGTCTTTTGTTTGGGAGGCGATCACTTATACTGTGTGAATACTTGCCTCGAGATGTGATACATCACATATCACTGAAGGCCTGATTCCACGTCACACATACAAATGATCTAATCTTGTCTATTTATGCAATATGCACTCTGGTCATCCTGGTTCAATTATACCTTGATGCTTGTGCTATCTTGCAAAATCAAAAATCATGTAAATTTTTCTCAGGTCATTATGGTTCAATTATACCATTATGCTTGTATAAATTTTCAACATATCCTAAACAAATCAATGCTCAATGATGATATCTACAAAGAAAGCAAACAAATGGTTATATCGGATGGCAAATACAAAATGAGGATGCTACCAAATACAATTAGTTGCATATCATTTTACCAGTAGTTACATATTATTTAAGCATGTTTGCATATCATTTTTACATCATTAGTTGCATATCATTTTAACATCATTACACATCATTTCACATTAACTGCATATCATTTGAACCATAATTCAATTGATACATTTAGCAGCATATCAAATCATAGATCTCATTTTCAAGATACATGTCACAGCATATAAAAGCATACATCTTGCATCATACATTACATCATATATTGAAGCATTACATCATCACATAAAATAAATGCATCCATATCAACACATCACAGGATAAAAAATGGTACCGTATATATATATATATATATCTCAAAAATGATCAAAATCTACAAAACGTGTCCAAACACTGTGTCTAGTACAAAGAATGACAAAATGCTCAAAAATACAATGGAGACTATGTCTCTCAAGTATGACTATCTCCTGACGGAGATGGTCTCACTCCAGATGCACCCGCCCCTGGATCTCCAGGAGGGTCCTGTCTCGGTGGACCCATCACACCTCGGCTCTCAAATCGTGACCAAGTGGCTCGAGATCGGCTGGATCTTGATTGAGAAAAACTCTCAACCCGCTGATCCCTGGGTACTACAGCATCATAATGCCATTTATAATACGTTGCCTCCTGCACTGTTAGCACCAACTCTCTAAGGGTGTCTCTCATCGGACCACCCGCTGCTACTCTCTGCATACTCGCCACCACCTCCTCTGCTCGCCCCCTCCGCTCTATCTCCGTATCTCGCTTAGTAGTCAACTGAGAGATCTACCGCTGATAGGTCAAAATCTGTCCCTGCAGTTGCTGCACAGTAATCTGCAAGGTCTGTATCTGCGCATCCTCCACATGACCTAGCACTCGAACTCACAGCGGTACCTGTGCTGGAGGAACCCCTCCCACTCAGCCTGTCCTTGGTACTGGAGGTGGGAGTACATCCATCCTCCTCCTCTGTGCTGGTCTACTTGGCTCATCCTCACCCCCCACTGCAACTAGCACCTCTCCCACTCTCCCCTCTCTACCGGCTCTGATAGCCAATCCACCTCTCCCCTTCTCTATCCTCCCCTGTCTCACTGCTCTCTCTACACCTCTACCTCCCCGCCTCCCTCTAGCTCCTCTAACTCCTCCTCCTCCTCCATCCTCCCCATCATCTCCCTCATCTCCCCCATCTCCCTCCTCCTCATCTGAATCAAATGATGGCCTCATCTCCTCAGGATCAGAGATCCTAGTCACTACCCCCGTAGCAAATAATCGAGCGAACTCATCTGTCATCCCCACATCCTGAATCTATGGGGCATAATCCCAGATCTGCCCAGCCAACCCCACAAACTCCTCCACTGCCATGACACTATCAATAGTCGGCCCCTAATCGGCCACATCCTACTGCCGTCGTGCATAAAGGCATGCTCCCTGAGGAATACCCTACTGGCGCCCGAACTACCTCAAAACTCGGGTCACCACAAAATGCTCAATCACGAATGGGGTCCTCCTAATCAGGTACCTAGTCATGAACATAAGGGCATCTCTAGCCCATCCTCAGCCCACACCTCACATCCTGTGTATGGTCTCCAGGTGACTATATCTAGATCATCAAAAACCCTCCTCCAATGCTCTAGTTTGCCTAGATTACGCTGGACAACTAGACCTCTGTAGCCATAGGCATATGCTGCACCTATGGGCCTGTCCCTGTCTGCTAGTGGCCTCGCTGCTGGAATGTGCTCCCAACACCATACCTGTAACAAAGTCATGCCAGTTGACACACTGCCGTAACTGAGGTATACTACCTCATGTAGACTCCTGTATAGATGAGCCAGCATAGCTGACCCCCATGCAAACCTCCAGCCCTGAGTGACCATCTCCTCTAGAACCAGTCCCCATCCTACCGAGAATCCCTTTGACTTGCGATCAGGACAAAGGAATCCCCCAATGAATCCTGCTAGTACAGATGGCAGCGATGCATAATCCAAATCTAAAAACTTCTGCCAGGGGATCTCATAACCACAGATAGTATCATCCTGAAATATCCAGCATAGTGCCTCTGTGCCACCCTCCTCTGGCTGCTCATATGGTAGTAGTGCACCTACCACAGGAATGCACAGAATCCGATAACAGTCCTCAGGTGTAAATGTCATCTCTCTTGTGGCAAAATGGAAGGTGTTGGTGTCGCTATGCCACCTCTCTGCCAAAGCTGTCAAAAGCCTTCGGTTCATAGTGAATCGAGGCATATCTAAGAGGGAAGTCAACCCACATCTCTCAATAATATCAAGGTCTGCCTATGCCAACTGTTGTATCAATGTCCATAGTCTAGAAAATCTCTCCCTCGACTACACCACGCCCAATCGCTCCTGTCAACAAACAAAACAAATCCAATATCAGTTTCCACATCAAAACAAAGATATCAAAATCAAACTTACATTAACAACATGAAACAATTTTCTCATCTACATCAAAGTTCAAAATCCTATCATTTCATATTAACTTGTAAAACAACTCAAGTTCTCAAAAACCATATCAAATCTTGTAACACAATTCAAGTCTCCACAATCACATAAACTTGTAAAATAACTCAAGTTTCCCACCCATATCAGCTTGTAAAACAACTCAAGTTTCCAACCCATATCGGCTTGTAACACAACTCAGGCTTCGCACACATTGAACTTGACACAGAGCATGCAAATACATCATATTCTGATCAACACAACACATCTGATATCTATACATAACTTGGCAAATCACAAATCAAAACAAGTTATACAAACATTCATATTGGATAAATCCATCACATCACCACAGGCAAAGCACAACAAATTTTCAAATCGGCACATCCTGCAAAATTTTTTTCTGATGCGCTAAAATAGTTATTAAATGCACTAAAAAAACTCCCATGCACTAGGCTGTCTCTCCCATGCACTATTCTATCTAACCTATGCGCTAGACTGACTCTATGCACTAATCTTTTCTCCCCATGCACCACCTAACCTACCCTATGCGCTAGACTTAGTCTACACGCTAATCTATCCCCCCTAGGCGCTACCTATTTGGCCCTACGCGCTAGGTTAACCCTACGCGCTAAACCCCCTTCCCTATGCGAACCCCTATGGCCCCTATGCGCTACGTTAACCCTATGCGCTAACCTGTTGACCCGACACGCTACCCTATGACTGCCATGCGCTATTCTACATGCACGCTCTAACCTAATAATATTATGTGCTAGCCTATCTTTTTCGGACGCGACCCCTAAAATTGCACTCATTGCGCTACTTCAGACTTCGTATGCGCTACTCTAGACCCTAGATGCGCTAAAACGTTAAACTCGAACTTTGAAATTCAAAAACTGACTAAAAACGACAAAATGAAAAATCAAAAAAGGGTCAAAAACGTTGACTTACTGGTGGTCCCCGCGTTGCAGGCCTCCGATACCTCCGAACGCGCTCGAATCGGTGTCTATGATAAGGAATAGGCATTTTCTCTCCAGAGCAAATTCTCTTTCTCCAAAGTCAATAAAGCACAAATGAATCTAAATCAAGCCCTTTTCCCCTTTTATAGGAGGAAAATGAAATTAGGGTTAGCCAAATGGACTTGTAATATGCTCGCGGTCTCTCCTATACCATAAAATTTGTAACTTATCAGGAGATGAATCAATTTCACCACATTTCACATGCACAAAATCATACACATCATACGCAACTCATCAAATTAAATCAAAAATTTTCAAAATATTGATTCATCTCCCGAGGGGGCATCACCATCAAATATCGAATCTGGGGCATCACACATCAAATCAAATTTGGGGCACAACTGGCAAATCAAAAGAGCGACACAAAAATTGCATTTGATCATAAATCATGATAAAGCATCATTTTCTTTGAAATAACATGTGCACACACGTCACTTCAAAGAGGGGCAAAATGTAGACGTATAAAAATGACCACATTCCTAAATAAATATTTTACGTTCATTTCTCTATTTAATTAAATCCAATTTAATTAAATTATCCACCTTCCTCTATTTAATTAAGTAAATTAAATTCACTATACCATTTAATGAATAAATCATTTTATTCAATTAAATCCCCCCTATCCACTTTTAATTAAATTCAAATTTAATTAAATAGTTATCCTAAAATTAAATAAATCTAATTTATTTAATTTCCCCAAATTGCAACCAAATTGAATTAAATCATTTAAATCAATTAAATCCTATTATCCCTCCATCCACTTGCAAAATCCCAAACCCCTTTCTAATCCCTTCTAGAATCTTCTAATCGCTTCTAATTAACCTAACCCCTCTTCTAAACTTTGTCACATCCCTAAGCAAAGGGAAGTCACTTCTCAAACCCTCAAAGTCTTTGATAACCATTAAAGGCTTTCAACCTTCAACCACTAAATGGCTCAAAGTCTTTGATAACCATTAAAGGCTTTCAACCTTCAACCACTAAATGGCTCAAAGTCTCTGAAAACCATTGAAGGCTTTCAACCTTCAACCACTTAATCCCCAAAGTCTCCAATAACCATTAATGGTTAACTCAAACCCTCCTACATGGTTAAAACATTTGTTTTGACTCAAGCTTCATCCAACCCAAGGGTCTCATCAGGCCACTAATGCTTTGACCATGATTATCTCTTAATCATTTGCACAAAGGTTTATCCTTGGATTAAACCTTAATCTAGTGGGTAAGCCTAACTTAGACTTGACCCTTAGCCTCTAGATAACCATGAGGTCTTTTCAGGCCTTTAATGCCTCCAACCTCTTCTCTCAACCCAACCCTATGTTGACACTTGTCACCATTTCATTGGTGCCAATTGTGCACATGGATGCCCAACTTTCAAACTCAGCCCTTGATTAAACCATTCAATCTTGACCATCCATTGCCCTGTTTATGCTATAAATAGAGCTCTCATTCCTCCATTTTTAAGAATCATCCTTCAAATTTGTAGCATCACACTTATGCTCAAATATATTCAAGCTTTCATTTCATATATGCTCATCATTTAGCCTCTCTTTAAATCAAGAAGTAGACTAAATATGCATGTTTAGAATAATTTCTTTATCATTTTAGTTCAATCATAGACTAAATATAGTATGCTAGGATAGTATTCATACTAATCTTGTCCTCTTATCATTTAGTTTATTGCATTTTAAAATCATACATAGCTTATAACACATTTCATTCTAAAAATCTATCAGAGCATCCCTCGTTCTTGCATTTGCCATCCCTAAACCATTTTGCTCAGTGATCTGAGAGCAAAAACATTGGTTTGAGGGACATTGTGAGATAGAGAACCATGGGACCCACCTTGGGAAGCTAAGTAATACGTTATTACTCCATAGCTTGCATCAAGAAGTCTTGTGTGTGTGTGTGGACAATTCATTCAGTCATATTTTCATATATTAAGTTTTATCAGCGTACTTTTCCTACATACAGGTTCCATCGGGTCATCAGGAAGACTTCAAAACCTAACTTCTCAACAACTTTCCATGCTGTGTATTTCTTATCAGGTCATCATTGTAACATTAAAAAGCTCCTTCTGATACCTGATGGCTCCACTCCATGCCTATTATTTCTCATCAGTTCATTGGGGTAACTTGAAACTAGTTCCTCCTCTACCTAATAACAATACTCTAAGCATTGGCGACTTATTAGGTCATCGGGGTAAGTGTGAACCACTCCTATCGATACCCGATACAACCACTCCATACTCTTGTGACCTCATCAAGGTAAGACTTCCTGATTGGGGTAACTTGCCAATAAGGAAAATTTCAAAAACTTCAATTAAACAACCATACAAATGGACTAGAGCTAGTCCTTACGTATTTAAATGACCACTGGAAGGTCTCACATGCTAAAATTGGTTAAGGGCATTTCAACCCTTAGGTTCTCCTGCACCAAGAAGGGGCTATTTTTGTGTTTTTTATAGTTATTATAGGTTGAGGACATGGTGAATCATCCCTCATTTGATTTTGGAAGTGGTTTTTGGTGAGTTTTTGAGCAAGCCCTAGGTTTAAGGGTGTTTTAGTGAGGGTTTTGGGGTTAGGGAATATACAAGCCTTACCTAGCAATAAAACCTAGAAAATCCTTGGTATGGGAACATAATCAAAGACTGTACAGAAGGATGTTTACTAGAGATGAGGTTAGGAAGTACTTCCTTTGCAAAAGAGGCCTAATTAGCCTACTGGGTACAAAGGCAGTGAGTTTTTTGGGATGTTGGTCCAAAGAAACAATACCTGAGTTTTGGATATGTTATTATTGGCTGAAAAGGGTATCCTAATATATGATTTTTTTTACTAGTGTTTTGCAACTTTTTGGAGATATTCATCTAAAACATTGTTTGCAGGGCTAGTAGGAGCCTAGGCCTAGTTGAAGGCTAATAGTTGAGTTGTCTTGACAAATAAAGACTTGATGTTTTGTGAACCTTAGACACATGTATTTTGGATTATTTTAATGGTATAGAGGTATAGGAACCATTTGGCTTAGTGGAAGACTAGTTTGGAGCCTATTGGAGGCATTTGAAGCACTTGAATCACCTTAGGAGCGTGGGGTTTGGTTCCTAAACACATATTTATCTACATGTTTTCATTTTACCTCTTTGCCTCTACAACAATAATCCATGGTAGAGGTTCCATTTATCTTGATGGTATGCACAATAATGATGATGTCTTATATGTAGATGGTTTAAAGAATATTATTTGAGTGTTGGACAGATGGTTGACAAGGGATATGATTTACAATTCAAGAATGGCAAGTGTAGAATCTGAAGTGGTTCCACAATTGAAATTGCATCAGGGACAAAGACTAAAGGTAATATCTTTCACTTGAATGTTGGTGGTAAAATTTGGTGGAATAGGAGGATGTGATGTGAATTTTGATTGCATGGTTAAGATAAGTTCTACTCAAGCAGTAAGAGATCTTCCTAAATTGGTAAAGCCTACTAATCTGATATGCAAGTAATGTCAACTAGGGAAGAAGACAAGAGTTACTTTTAAAAGAAAATAGTAATGGACTATGGGATCTTGTTCATACTAGTCGATGTGGTCCTTCTAGAGTGAGAAGCTTGTAGGGAGACAGGTATTTCATGTTGTTGATTGATGACTATTCAAAGATGATGTGGGTTACTTTCTTAAGAGAGAAGTCTGAAGCCTTAGAGAAGTTCAATATTTTCAAATCCATGGTTGAGACCAAGACAAGATTGAAGATAAAGTTTTTGAGATCTGATAGAGGTGGTTAATTCACTTCCAATGAGTTCAATGCATTTTGTGAAGAGCATGGAGTCAAGAAATAGTTATCTGCACAAAGAACTACTTAGTAGAATGGTGTTGTGGAGAGGAAGAACAAAACAATTCAAGAAGCTGCTAGAATTATGATGTTGGAAGGAAACGTTTTGTGTATCTATTGGAGTGAAGCTATGAGTACTATTATATACACTCTTAACCAGGTGCATATCAAAGGTGATACTGGTAAGACTCCTTATGAGTTATGGTTTGGTCATGTTCCTATAGTTAAATATTTTAAAAATTTTGGAAGTAAATGCCATATCAAAAGAGATGAAGATCTAGGGAAGTTTGACTGAAAAGAATTATACATGGATTCTTGTTCCCAAAACTAAGGATAAAAATATAGTTGGAACTAAAATTTGTTAGAAACAAAGCAAGACTTGTTTGTAAGGGATAGTCTCAGATGGAAGGAATTGACTTTTAGGAGACTTTTTCTCTAGTGGCAAGAATTGAAGTTGTTAGATTATTTCTTGCTTATGCTTCTTACAAAGATTTCAAAGTTTATCAGATGGATGTCAAGTCATCCTTTCTTAATAGTGTGTTGGAAGAGGAAGTGTATACTGGGAAACTAGATGGATTTCAGTTGATAGATCAAGAAGATATGGTTTGCAGATTGAAGAAAGCACTATATAAATTGAAGCAAACCCCTAGAGCTTAATATGCCAAATTGGATAAGTATTTATTGAAGTTTGGGTTCAATAAAGGTACTCTGCTAGTAATCTATATTTCAATATTAATCATGATAATATTTTGATTGTTGAAGTTTTTGCTGATAACATTATTTTTGGAGGGAATGATAGTTTCTACAAGAAGTTTGATAATGAAATGAAGAATGAGTTTGAGATGTCTATGATTGGTGAGCTGAAATTATTTTGGGGATTACAAATTACTCAATTTGATAAAGGTATTTTTTAAATCTCAGTCCAAGTATGTGAAAGAATTGTTTAAGAAGTTTAGTTTAGATGATTCAAAGCCAATTGGTACTCCTAAGTTGACTAGTTGTAAGTTGACAAAGGATGATGCATCCGCTAAATAAAATCGGACTAGATACAGATCTATGATTGGTGGATCGCTATATTTAACTTAGAATAGATTAGATATTATGAATGTTGTATGTCTTGTTGCTAGATTTCAAGTTGATCCTAAGGAATCTCATGTTGTTGTTGTTAAAAGAATTTTCATATATTTGAAAGGAATTGTTGATTTTGGTTTGTGGTAACCTAAAGATGATGATTGGGTAGGTGATGTTGATGACTAGAAGAGTACTAGTGGTGGTACATTTTTCTTGGGAAAAAGATTGGTTTCTTGGATGAGTAAGAAGCATAATGTTATTTCTTTATCTACTGCAAAGGTATAATATATTGTTGCTACTATCAATTGTACTTAGGGGATATGGATTAAGAAAATGTTGAAGGATATTAGAATTTTTTATGATGAGCCTATTGCTATATATTGTGATAATTCAAGTGCTATCAATATTTCTAATAATCCAGTGTTGCATTGAAAGACTAAGCATATATCAATCAAGTTTCATTTCTTGAGAGAAAAAGTGAATTTGAAGGAAGTTAGATTGGAGTATGTATCGACAAAGGAACAAATTGTAGATATCTTCACAAAGCCTTTTCCTAAGGATACTTTTTAGTATCTTAGAGAGAAGCTAGGGTTGATTTCCCCTCTTGATAAGAACTAAGATGCATGGATTTGAATCAATCTTATGGATTTCACAATCACATCTTGTGATTTGGATTGATGAGTGGTGACTACTAATCAAAGGGAGTAGTCAATGTTGTGGTTTAGATGTTTAATTTTGTGTGATTTTGAATTCATTTTAAAGGGGGGAGAATACTATGAAAAACTATCATATCATATGCTAGATCTCAGGGGGAGATTATTGAGAGTTGTTCTTTCTTTTTCATTGATTTTTTTTACATCATATGTTGCCATTAATTTCAATGGGGAATATTGTTGGGATAGTGTGCAAATATTGTGTTTGGATTTCTTGAGTGATGTGTTGTCATTGTTGTCAACATATTCCTCTATGTGTTCTAGTATTGCAATCAAATTAGGTTAGTTGGTTTGGCTAGTATTTTGCAGTTGAGTTGTTGTAGATTAAAGGGTTCTGAGATAAATATCTCCAATTTCTTCAGCTAATGTTTCAGTGGTTTGCATGGTGATTTGATCGAGTTATGAGATTAGGTATTGTGGCTAGTTTTTCAGTTGTTTGGTGTTGATCAGTATTCTAGATTTTTCTATGCATTGCAATATATTAGTTTGTGGATTTAACAGAGTGTTTGGGATGTTCTTGTGTATCCTCAATTTATATGGTTCATGATTTGGAGGTCCGCAAGTGAATCTTTCAGTTTGACAATCATTGCAGTTAGTGTTATTCAAGTTTGATATAATGATGATGAAAATTCTAGCAAGTGGTGTTGTTGCGGTTGTTTCTGTGGTAATTCATGATGCTTGTGTATGTTTCTAGATCATGTCATATTTTTGTTGATGTTTCACATTGATCGTTGTGCTCAATGTTAATGATTTTCTTTGATCTAGTGGTGTTCTTCATGTTCTCGGCCGACATGATGTGTGTAGTGTGTTGCAAATGTTTGAGGCATAATTCTTGAAGGTGTTTCATGTTTGAGGTGTTGATTTGGGTCCATAATATGTCTTAGACAAGATTGTTTTGGTCTACATGTAATATTGTAGTGTGTATGGTTATATCTTTGTAATTTGTAATGTTAGTTGAGCCAACCTTGAAAGATAGGTTAATGATATGTATAAATAAATGTAATACTCATGTGAGAGAGTTTTGTGTGTGTGAATAACACTTTGATCTTTCTAAAGTAGTGCAAAGAACATATTATGTTTTATGTGCTTAACCAAAACTGTAACCAGGCATGAGGAGATGCTATTTTCTTAGTTCATGTAATTTGAATGTTTTTGTAAGACAGTGAGTCTTCCCTAGGTTGTAGCCCTTTGTTATTTTTGAGTTGTGAGAACTAGGTAGTGTGCCTGGATGCATGTGCATTCCTCATTGTAATATTTCATATACTTCTAACAAGGTATCATCATCTTGTGGGTAGGTTCTTATCATGGTTTTTCCTTTGACCGAGTTTTCCATGTCAAAAATCTTGGTGTTATGTGTGTTATTGATGTGGTGTTGATTTATGCTTTCACTGTTAATTATTAGATCTGAAATTGTGTTTGACTTAAGAAAATATTTTGAGAAAAATGATCCCCCCCCCTCTCCCAGTGCCAACAAGAGGAACATATCCATTAAGTAGTGCTAACAACACTGCCTCTAGGTTTCCACATATTAGAAGCCCATTTCCTAACAATATAAATGTTGGGATGGAATTGAAAGATCTTAATCATAAAAGAATTTTCATGGATGAAAAAATATAGTTTACTTATGAGTTTGGTATCTTTATAGATATTTCTTATTGATTGGTAGCATAGGAACAACATCAAAGAATGTGGCCACATCATACTCACAATCAATATCCAAAATGATCTCTATCCATTTCTTTCAACCGCACACCTCAGTAGAGTAAGAAGGATCAAAGATATATCTAAGGTGGCACCAACAATTATAAGGATAGGAGGTGGGGAGAAATTGCCTCCACACTCTCACAAATCTATCCAACCCCATTTTCACACAAAACCAAATTTGAAAAAGGAAGTTACAAAAGGTGAAGTAGAGAGTGTATAGAATCAAAATAATCTATAGGTTCCCCTAAAAGTTCTTTCCTATCAAAACTATTACTTACAAAGAAATATTTAATAAGGTACATAACTTTTTATTTTAAATTTTTCTTATAGCTAAAGTTTGTATGAAATTGCTTTCTAAAATATATGATTATCATGATATTAGAAACATATTTTTAGGCCTTCCAATTTCAACTTCCTAATGTTGTTTAGTGTATGTGCATTACCATTGCATTCCAATTATTTACTCGCTATAGGATTAATTGACTAACCTAGTAGCATGCCCAATCTCTCACTAAAATGGTACAAAGGTAACACTAAATCTATGCTTACTCCAAGATCAAATTTGTAAGTTTCTAGTTTGTATAGTCCTATTTTTATCTTTCGATTTTGAATCCAACCCGATATAATATGTAACTATACTTTTGTACATTCTTATTTCACTTATGTATGCTCTACTATTTTCTATGAAGACTACTAACATTCAAAAATAGCTTGTAAGGATTTTTATTGTGTTGTAAGGAGATCTATGCATTCTCAAAGTTCAACTTTAAATTTATACATATGTAAAAGACTATTACAAAATCAGCCAAATTCTTTATAAATATGGATGACTTGTTACTTCATTTAGTACACTAAATCATTGTATGTTTATATGAAGTTCCGTTTTAATGTTTTAGAATAAAAGAGAAAGTGTGTGTGTGTGGATGTCCATATATATATACATATACATAGATATGTATATGTATATACATATACATATACATATATATGTATATACACACACATATATACATACATATACATATATATATACATATATATATATATACATATATATATATATACATATATATATATATACATATACATACATACATATAGATATATATACATATACATACATACATACATATATATATATATATAGATATATATATACACATATGCATATGTATATATGTATATATATATGTATATGTATATGTATATATATATATATATACATATACATATATATATATATATACATATATATATATGTATACATATATGTATATGTATATATATATATATATATACATACACACACACACACACACACATATATATATGTACACACACACATGTATGTATGTTTGTATTTTACAAAAAGCAAAATTTAACCCTTCATGCTCAACACCATTCTTTTGCACATAATTTCACTTTTCTCAATTTATTAAAAAAATTCATTGTATTTGCTTAAAAGTTCACTTCCCTCTATTTTGTAACATTATTTCTTATTATTTTTTGTTTTCAATATTTTTTTTAGAAAATATTGGCAATAAATCAATTTTATCATTTATCATTTTATTTTTTCAATTTTATTATTATTTTCTTCCATTATTGAAAATAATAATAAAATTGAAAAAATAAAATGATAAATGATAAAATTGATTTATTGCCAATATTTTCTAAAAAAAATATTGAAAACAAAAAATAATAAGAAATAATGTTACAAAATAAAGGGAAGTGAACTTTTAAGCAAATACAATGAATTTTTTTAATAAATTGAGAAAAGTGAAATTATGTGCAAAAGAATGGTGTTGAGCATGAAGGGTTAAATTTTGATTTTTGTAGAATACAGACATACATACATGTGTGTGTGTACATATATATATATGTGTGTGTGTGTGTATGTATATATATATATATATATATACATATACATATATATATACATATATATATATATATATGTATATATATATATATATGTATATGTATATATATATATGTATATGTATATATATATATACATATACATATATATATACATATATATATATATATGTATGTATATATATATGTATATGTATGTATATATATATATGTATATGTATATATATATATATATATATATATACATACACTGTAATGGCCTGCCAGGAAACCCCGAAGGGATAAGCTAAACTAACAAGAAAAGAGTGCAAATTTTTTTTTTTTGAAGTTACAACACATAAGATGCAACAAGATATCAAAGATTCAGATTACATAGCGGAAGACATTAACAACAATCTCCTAAAGAGTTTCCCAACGAGATTACTTAAATTTCACAATTCATTTAACTCACACAATTAATCCATTAAGCTGAATATCTTAATAACGAGATAAATCACAATCAGGATAATTTCTTTCAAAGATGGAAGTATAAATCACAAGCAAAGATTCATCATTAAGATCCATTCATGATTCTCATTCAAGCTTTTCATTTAAAATTACAAACCATACATCTAACATACTAATACACTAGGATTTTCACCATAAACATAAGGGATCCTTCCAAGCATATTTAAATTTCTTAACAACAACTGAGTATAATTCATTACTCTAAGATACATTATTCCATATTCCAACTTATTGCATTAAAAGGATGATTTCACACATGCATTATGATAAATCGCATCTCAACCAATTATGCATTCGATCCACATGGCATTCAAGATAGAACTGAATATAAGCATTTAAAGTTAATTCCAATTATCCACTTAACCATTCTAACATAAGTTAAACATACATGATAAAGCTGAATAAAGGAAACATAAGAGAATACATCACATAACACCATAATGATCTCGGAGTTCACCCCTAAAGGGCTACATCTCCGGGTCTTCTCAACTGCAAGACCCCCTCTGATAAATAATACAGTTAAGAGTACAAGAGGTTACACCATACAATCCAGCCATCAAGGCGATACATAAACAATATACAACGACCACATCGGTCCACTAATACATAAACGACCCCTGAAAAGAACAGGATCCAGCTGAACATAATCAAAGCTAAAACAAAGGTCTAGAAGAGCATCCACAATACTGAGCCATCACCACCCAAGGTCTAACATGAAACCGACACTCACAAGGGCAGTGACAAAGGACGACTCACAAAGGTACTCAAAACAGGACAAAACGACAACACACTAGCGAACGTAGGGACAAGTGTCATCACACAACCTGGTATGGATACCATGGCAAGTCTTCATAGGTACTGGCCCATACACTGGTAACCCTGGCAACCTAATCCGAACTTCCGGCCCATGCAAGCCTCATGTGGACCCACACATCCTGTCATGAAGACAAGGAAGATGGTTTTCCATTTCAGGCCTTCTCACAGCATGCCGAATCTATGATAGCATTCGTCCCATGTGTGAGGCACATTATCTTATTTATAAATTATTTTCTAATCTCCTTAGGTTATCACTTATTAGACTCACTTTCGACAGGTTACCCAGCAGCCACTTTGGGTGCGGCCCCCAATCGAAAGCCACTTTCCCATACGACACTAGACTATACTCAAACGAACTCAAAACCAAGGAATACACATGGTCAAATGAACGGAGTTCAAGAAGAGAAACAATCATCTGGCCAGACACGACTCAAGGGTAATCACTTGCTGACGGTACTCTAACTAGAGACTCGATCAACAACGGTCAACCACAATCATCATTCGACTCACACACAAGGAATACGACCAACTATGACAACATCACAATACAATCGTCAACTCGGAATCGAGGATTGAAACAGGAACACCAAATCATCCATATGACAGGGTCCTACTAAACAAAGCAAAACATGCCATTTCATAATTAAAGGTGAATACAGAAATTAAACTCGCAAGGCAGTAAACAGAAAAGACAATATTTCCTTAAATTGATTTAATCATTAGAATCGATCAAGTTTTCCTACAACATCTAAATCGGACTACAATTATCTATCTCATCAAGGGTTAAGTTATTCTTGGTTTTCTAACTCCTAAGGTTCAAAGCATCGAACAGGCAAATTAAGCCATAACGAGTCTTTAAACCAATTTATATTAATAAAATTTGACAACCATTAAGCAATTTAAAAAAGGATACATTTAATCTCCAACAAAACGTCATTAACATACCGGTCGAAAACCGACCTCTTCAGTTTCATATTTCAACGATCTTCCAATAATATATTATTCTCTATTATTTTTAAACAATACTACTTCAGTTAGCCAAGTGCTCTAAACTGCTAGAAGGTAAGATCTGGTTTTAACAATCCAAGATCGATCAAAGTATAATCAATGATATAAAAATTGCAATATTACAGTTGAAAAACTTAATTAGAAGGGGGCAAGGTCTCGAAGTGCAGTTGAGTAATGCTTAATCGATAACCTCCATTATGAAATTAAACAATACCAATTTAACATTTATCCCTTCTTCTTTTTTTTTTTATGCCCCTTAATCATAATTAAAAAAAAACTACTTAAAACTCCGCATTAAAATAACATATAACAACATGATATTACATATCATATGATTTTTTTTGAATGATAAACAAAATACACAAAAAAAACATTTTATAAACTATGTTTAAACAAAGGAAAACGCATAAGAAAATGCGGGCCGCCCTAACCCTAGATGCAGGCGGTGGAGGCACTCGGGCGGCGCCCGCGGTGGTGCCCGCAAGTGCCGCGGCGCCCTGCGGCCACCGCGGCCCCTGCAGCCACCGCCGTGGGCCGCAGCCTCAAACACTCTGCGGGCGTGAAGCGGGGAACGGAGGACGAAGTGGGGGAACGCGCGGGGGAGGGGAGGGGAGCGGGTGGAGCTCCGCTCCCCGCTCTCCCAAACCCCGACCCGCTGTAAAACACACACGCCCAGACCATAAAATAAAACGTTTAAAATTTAAAATAGGAACACACAGCTCGATAAATACCACAAACGCCCATCACGAAATTGATAAGAAATTTCGATTTAAAAATCAATTCGATTTTAAAGGGACTGGTTCGGTAACAATTTCTTGGGGATTTCATCCTTTCCTAAACACGGAGGGGTTTCAACCGCCCAAGCAATCATGAGGAAAAACACACCTCAAATAAATTTATTTTTATTAATCAAAGAGAAAACCAGACATGGCAGATAACCCATTTTAACATAATGATACAGCCATGCAATTTCTTGAAGAACACAGCTAAAACATGGATTTAAACTCACAAATCCAATATAAAACTGAAAAACAATCAAAGATTGAATTTGGCAACAAGCAATCCTTTTCACAACAACAAGGAAGAACGATTTGGGCAAACCCTACCTTCATACGCAATCCCGGCATGGCTGAAGGAGAGCCCCCATCTTCAGCTCCCCAAATCCTCCAATTTTTCATTTCCAACCAAAATCTTTTTTTTCCAAAAAAAATGTCCATCCCCCAATATTTTCCCCAAATTTGGGTTATATCCAAGAGTTGACCCAAAAATTCCATTTTTGGAATAAAAATTCTTTATTTACAAATAATACTCAAAAATTAACTTTCTCACAAACACAACAAATTAACTTGCCTTTTCAATTCAAAATTCGATTTCTCATTTAAACAAATTTAATCTTTCTAATTTAATAATCCAACAGAATACAATTAATCTATTGCGATAAAATATCAAACTTTCTCTTTCAACAGCATAAACAAAATGCATTTAACAATCGAAATCAGTCATTTAATCGAATTCACTCCCAATATAAATTAAGCAATTCATTATCAATGAAGATCGCATAACGAAAACCCGATTAATCTAGTCCATTACTCTTTAATGCACAAATACATATTTAATCAAAATAATTACTAAAGACTAATTAATCAAATTAACCACACACACCAGGCACGCAAACCGAGAAGGTCAACCAAACAGACGACTCGCAAACCCAAACAAGAAGGGATCACCGACGACGACTGGCGATGCTCACTGGAGCACGACTAAGGTCAACTAGGGTCTTACGACCACCTAATCCGACTCTAGGGATTAAAAAGGTATGCACAAACCTGCAAAACCAGGTGATGACGAACCTCGCACTCAAGCGACTTCGTACCTGAAATCTCCTGCAACCAACGATCATACATGCATACATATATAAAATTAATGAAATCATTAGTCCGATACTAATACCACGAAATAGGGACATGGAATAACCTGCATACAACTAGTGAGAAAACCACATCAATAGCTATGCGTTAATTCAAACATCTAACTATAACATAATATTTCGATAAACTAATCCAGATTAAACCAAGGTTAGAGATCGATTACGGTAGGGGTACTACATTCTCCCCCCCTAGGTTCCGACTTACTCCTGGAAGTCGTAAGGCTAGATGAAGAACATGTCGTATGCATCAGTCCTGAAACTCATTCAACAAAGATCAAATTGCACATAGAAAACTTTCCATAAATAAATGAAATATAATTGCAAAATCCTTTACAAACGCCATTATCCATTGGCAAGATACATCTAAACCATACATTCCTTAAAGATATTCTAGGAATTATCCACAATCATAGCAGAGAAACAGGAATTTCCTTCCTTTCATTGCACCAAATTAAAACATTACAAGGAGGTAACCAACAATTACCATAATCATCGATCAAAAAAATGACAGAAAAACATGCCATAAGATCAATTTCCTTTACCAATCCATCTTTATCATAAAATTTAATAACATAGAACTAGCTCAAAATATCAATTTCTACAGCCAAATTAGCTTTCATGAAATAAGAGCAACAAAATAACTCAATTGTTTACACTTGCGAGGCATAAGAAAACCTTTCCAAAGACTATGTCCCATAACATAGCGACAAGTTAACACAATTTACTCCATGATACAATAATAACCATCCACATAACTGAAATGCATAACAGAAAAGGCCACATGTGAGCATGTCTAATGCTCGGTCAATGATAACATGCACGATCAGCATCTCTATGCCTGATCTCAGAACAACAATATGATCATAAATATCCAATATCTCACTCAAAGGCTCGATGGTGCTAGGCACACCATAGCGGTGCTACCTTCCATACAAGACCTTTGTGAATATCCCTTATTGTGTAAGGTGTTTAGCCTCCAAGAGATAGTCACCACTCATAGGTAGGTAGTGGATGCTAGCTGCTTTCACAGCCTCACATACCTCCATCCTCAAGGTTCCTTGCATCTACTTCCTCGTATACACTCATCCAAGCCCGTCTCCTACGTTCTTGGAGAGGAATTCACATTGCAACACAAGACCAGCATCCGAAAACAATAAGGATAAACCAGTTTAGCCACCAAAGTATAGAAGAATAAAGATAATAAATCCTCAATTCCGACAGTAAGGCAAGAAAATAATCTGGAATCTCAACACCAAATCAAAAGTGCAAAAGATCACAAGATCGTGGCTAAACCTCCAAAATCAAAGTAAAATAAACTGCTGATCCCCAAAGAAATAAAAAGAATAGCACAACTGCACATAACATCACTGCATGACTAATAGTTAGCCACCAACGAGGAAGGAAGGAACAATCATCTAGCTATCCTAGTAGCTCATCATGTGGTGTGGCCAAGTCACACATCCCCATGGCATGGCAGTGTGCACCTCGACATCACCCTGCATCACGTCGTCACATGGCATGGCTCTACCCAATACCTAGCGGTAGGCCGCATGGAAATGTCCACTACATCCCGCATCGTGTCTCAGCACGGCATGGCAATACTCCAAGCGGACAAAACACGCAATGGACGTATCCCGCATGGCAGTGTACCCCGCGGATAAGGCACGCGCTGGTCACACTCCGCATAGCGATGTTCCTCTTAGGATACTCATCGTAAGTCAGAGGTATACATGACTATGGTTCATCCACAAGTCTACCAACACTAGTCAGTTGGCAACTTATGTAAGAACAATAACGCGCCTCTTATGAAGACAAGGCAACAGATGCTCCAATAGAGTCCAACAATATGCTCAAAAACTGCCATCTATATGCTCAAATGAAGGATAGGAATAAGGCTGGCACTCATAGACCTATAAATAGATCCATCAAAAGGGAAAGTATTGAGTACACCTTTGATACAGTTTAGTAGTACAACTATATCATTCCTCGAAGTAGAGAAGCTAAAGTCGCTTCGCGCCGACCTTACTCGCATGCCAATCCATACTATTCAAGGAACGGTTACTTCGAATACTACCCCTTCACATACCGAGTTACCCACAACCCGAGGTTTGGTACTCAGTAGGGAAACAATTAAGCAACATCACATAAACAGTATGGTTTCCCATACTCATAAGCAACATATCCTCCATGGCTGATTACTTCACCAATCCATGGGCACATAAAATACGCACTAGTTTCTTACAATACACACAAATACACCAGCACTGGTTTAGTCACATTTACGGGGAGTACTTTTCAGTACGCAAACATCTATACAAGGAAGATTTCAATTATGCTTTCTACATAAATAACTGAATCAAGTTTACTCTAGATTCAAATACCGAAATTATTAACAATTCACAATTACATAAGGAAATAACATCATTCCTATAGCTTTCTCGAATCTCACTAAGCATTCATAATTAAATTACTAGCTAAGCAAATTCGTTTCTACAGCTTAAGACTTTCATCTATCACTATGAAGCCAAAAGCAAACACACAATTTCACATGTTTATACACATTCTATTTAGATCGATGCACTCTTTAATACCATTTCTAAAAATCTTATGATTAGGCAAGGAGAAGGGAAAAAGAGTTTGGTAACCAAACTATTTCCTACAAAAAAATGCAAGATCAAACCAGATCATGCTACATTATACATTTCTCACTATAAGCCTATCATTTCAATTACACGGTTTTCATTTCGCTACCGTTAGAAGGATGAAAATTAGTCTAACAAAACACTTCCAATAATTATGGTTGCAACAAGAGGTTCTAGTTTTCTAAACAAAACAGAGATCAAGAGAGGCAATCTTTTCGATAATGCAAGACCTCTTAAGAACACTCACTTACAATAATGCAATTCAGACACATGCCGTCATTTGCAACCTATTAGAGAAGATCACATTACGATCAAAGATAAGCAAAGAGCTATTGACCAAATAGAACATATTAATGCATACACATCAAACAAGCTTTTCCATTCGCACTTTCTAAACACATTAAGGTTATTACATATACCCAAAAGCGAGTTCAATGGAGCATTTGCTAAAATAAATCTTCAATCAACTGGTTTAATGAGACACAGAAAACAATCTTTCGGAAAACACATAAAACAATCTTTCAGAGAACACATTAATACTCTCTCGAAGCTTCAATAACATGCTCCTTTTAACACTTCTCCTACCAATCAAGCAGTTTCACATAATTCAACTATTCGCATAGAAATGCACCTTACCAAGGTAGAATTTAGTCATGCTACTCCTACGAGATACATATGGAGAATTCTTTAAACATACACATGCAATTTTCTCCCATCACCCAAAATAAATTTTTAAACCCATAGCCCATTTAATAATCTAAAAACACAAGCGACATAAGGCTCACACAAGGGTTCAAGAAGTCACACTCTTTTCTCTTGCAACCAAGAAATTCAATCAAAGATAATTACACATATCCTAATCATTTTAATTTCCAGAAGGAGAGAGAGGAATGGTGATGATCATTTAATTTTCTACAAAATAAGCATACAATAATTTCCATGCTAGTCCTTCAAGTGGACAACATTAAGCTAAATCATAATCTTTAAACAAACACAATTAGCACTTTCCGATTCAAGACAAGCACGGACCAATCCAAATGGATTAGTCTAAAGAGTACAATACTCAATAGGGAAGGTACATACGACTCTCTTTTAGAATAAGAGTAATCGTAGGACCAAGACATCAATAGGCACACAAGGCACAAATAAGAATTCAAACACCAACATCAAGAAGGCGAAAACAAGGTGTGAACACACACGTTACACACCAGTCAAGATCTGTTCAATCACCCACATGCAAAAGGAGGACAAGCATACACATAAGGTCGATACACCTCACACAAATAGAGGGCACATGCGACACAAGAGATCCCAATGTTTGCAACATGGGCTCTGATACCAAATGTAATGGCCCGCCAGGAAACCCCGAAGGGATAAGCTAAAATAACAAGAAAAGAGTGCAAAATTTTTTTTTTTGAAGTTACAACACATAAGATGCAACAAGATATCAAAGATTCAGATTACATAGCGGAAGACATTAACAACAATCTCCTAAAGAGTTTCCCAACGAGATTACTTAAATTTCACAATTCATTTGACTCACACAATTAATCCATTAAGCTGAATATCTTAATAACGAGATAAATCACAATCAGGATAATTTCTTTCAAAGATGGAAGTATAAATCACAAGCAAAGATTCATCATTAAGATCCATTCATGATTCTCATTCAAGCTTTTCATTTAAAATTACAAACCATACATCTAACATACTAATACACTAGGATTTTCACCATAAACATAAGGGATCCTTCCAAGCATATTTAAATTTCTTAACAACAACTGAGTATAATTCATTACTCTAAGATACATTATTCCATATTCCAACTTATTGCATTAAAAGGACGATTTCACACATGCATTACGATAAATCGCATCTCAACCAATTATGCATTCGATCCACATGGCATTCAAGATAGAACTGAATATAAGCATTTAAAGTTAATTCCAATTATCCACTTAACCATTCTAACATAAGTTAAACATACATGATAAAGCTGAATAAAGGAAACATAAGAGAATACATCACATAACACCATAATGATCTTGGAGTTCACCCCTAAAGGGCTACATCTCTGGGTCTACTCAACTGCAAGACCCCCTCTGATAAATAATACAGTTAAGAGTACAAGAGGTTACACCATACAATCCAGCCATCAAGGCGATACATAAACAATATACAACGACCACATCGGTCCATTAATACATAAACGATCCCTGAAAAGAACAGGATCCAGCTGAACATAATCAAAGCTAAAACAAAGGTCCAGAAGAGCATCCACAATACTGAGCCATCACCACCCAAGGTCTAACATGAAACCGACACTCACAAGGGCAGCAACAAAGGACGACTCACAAAGGTACTCAAAACAGGACAAAACGACAACACACTAGCGAACGTAGGGACAAGTGTCATCACACAACCTGGTATGGATACCATGGCAAGTCTTCATAGGTACCGGCCCATACACTGGTAACCCTGGCAACCTAATCCGAACTTTCGGCCCATCCAAGCCTCATGTGGACCCACACATCCTCTCGTGAAGACAAGGAAGATGGTTTGCCATTTCAGGCCTTCTCACAGCATGCCGAATCTATGATAGCATTCGTCCCATGTGTGAGACACATTATCTTATTTATAAATTATTTTCTAATCTCCTTAGGTTATCACTTATTAGACTCACTTTCGACGGGTTACCCAGCAGCCACTTTGGGCGCGACCCCCAATCGAAAGCCACTTTCCCATACGACACTAGACTATACTCAAATGAACTCAAAACCAAGGAATACACATGGTCAGACGAACGGAGTTCAAGAAGAGAAACAATCATCTGGTCAGACACGACTCAAGGGTAATCACTTGCTGATGGTACTCTAACTAGAGACCCGATCAACAACGGTCAACCACAATCATCATTCGACTCACACACAAGGAATACGACCAACTATGACAACATCACAATACAATCGTCAACTCGGAATCGAGGACTGAAACAGGAACACCAAATCATCCATATGACAGGGTCCTACTAAACAAAGCAAAACATGCCATTTCATAATTAAAGGCGAATACAGAAATTAAACTTGCAAGGCAGTAAACAGAAAAGACAATATTTCCTTAAATTGATTTAATCATTAGAATCGATCAAGTTTTCCTACAAGATCTAAATCGGACTAAAATTATCTATCTCATCAAGGGTTAAGTTATTCTTGGTTTTCTAACTCCTAAGGTTCAAAGCATCGAACAGGCAAATTAAGCCATAACGAGTCTTTAAACCAATTTATATTAATAAAATTTGACAACCATTAAGCAATTTAAACAAGGATACATTTAATCTCCAACAAAACGTCATTAACATACTGGTCGAAAATCGACCTCTTCAGTTTCATATTTCAACGATCTTCCAATAATATATTATTCTCTATTATTTTTAAACAATACTACTTCAGTTAGCCAAGTGCTCTAAACTGCTAGAAGGTAAGATCTGGTTTTAACAATCCAAGATCGATCAAAGTATAATCAATGATATAAAAATTGCAATATTACAGTTGAAAAACTTAATTAGAAGGGGGCAAGGTCTCGAAGTGCAGTTGAGTAATGCTTAATCGATAACCTCCATTATGAAATTAAACAATACCAATTTAACATTTATCCCTTCTTTTTTTTTTTTTAATGCCCCTTAATCATAATTAAAAAAAAACTACTTAAAACTCCGCATTAAAATAACATATAACAACATGATATTACATATCATATGTTTTTTTTTGAATGATAAACAAAATACACAAAAAAAACATTTTATAAACTATGTTTAAACAAAGGAAAACGCATAAGAAAACACGGGCCGCCCTAACCCTAGATGCAGGTGGTGGAGGCACTCGGGCGGCGCCCGCGGTGGTGCCCGCAGGTGCCGCGGCGCCCTGCGGCCACCGCGGCCACCGCCGTGGGCCGCAGCCTCAAACACTCTGCGGGCGTGAAGCGGGGAACGGAGGAGGAAGTGGGGGAACACGCGGGGGAGGGGAGGGGAGCGGGTGGAGCTCCGCTCCCCGCTCTCCCAAACCCCAACCCGCTGTAAAACACACACGCCCAGACCATAAAATAAAACGTTTAAAATTTAAAATAGGAACACACAGTTCAGTAAATACCACAAACGCCCATCACGAAATTGATAAGAAATTTTGATTTAAAAATCAATTTGATTTTAAAGGGACTGGTTCGGTAACAATTTCTTGGGGATTTCATCCTTTCCTAAACACGGAGGGGTTTCAACCGCCCAAGCAATCATGAGGAAAAACACACCTCAAATAAATTTATTTTTATTAATCAAAGAGAAAACCAGACATGGCAGATAACCCATTTTAACATAATGATACAGCCATGCAATTTCTTGAAGAACACAGCTAAAACATGGATTTAAACTCACAAATCCAATATAAAACTGAAAAACAATCAAAGATTGAATTTGGCAACAAGCAATCCTTTTCACAACAACAAGGAAGAACGATTTGGACAAACCCTACCTTCATACGCAATCCCAGCATGGCTGAAGGAGAGCCCCCATCTTCAGCTCCCCAAATCCTCCAATTTTTCATTTCCAACCAAAATCTTTTTTTTCCAAAAAAAATGTCCATCCCCCAATATTTTCCCCAAATTTGGGTTATATCCAAGAGTTGACCCAAAAATTCCATTTTTGGAATAAAAATTCTTTATTTACAAATAATACTCAAAAATTAACTCTTTCTCACAAACACAACAAATTAACTTGCCTTTTCAATTCAAAATTCTATTTCTCATTTAAACAAATTTAATCTTTCTAATTTAATAATCCAACAGAATACAATTAATCTATTGCGATAAAATATCAAACTTTCTCTTTCAACAGCATAAACAAAATGCATTTAACAATCGAAATCAGTCATTTAATCGAATTCACTCCCAATATAAATTAAGCAATTCATTATCAACAAAGATCGCATAACGAAAACCCGATTAATCTAGTCCATTACTCTTTAATGCACAAATACATATTTAATCAAAATAATTACTAAAGACTAATTAATCAAATTAACCACACACACCAGGCACGCAAACCGAGAAGGTCAACCAAACAGACGACTCGCAAACCCAAACAAGAAGGGATCACCGACGACGACTGGCGATGCTCACTGGAGCACGACTAAGGTCAACTAGGGTCTTACGACCACCTAATCCGACTCTAGGGATTAAAAAGGTATGCACAAACCTGCAAAACCAGGTGATGACGAACCTCGCACTCAAGCGACTTCGTACCTGAAATCTCCTGCAACCAACGATCATACATGCATACATATATAAAATTAATGAAATCATTAGTCCGATACTAATACCACGAAATAGGGACACGGAATAACCTGCATACAACTAGTGAGAAAACCACATCAATAGCTATGCGTTAATTCAAACATCTAACTATAACATAATATTTCGATAAACTAATCCAGATTAAACCAAGGTTAGAGATCGATTACGGTAGGGGTACTACATACACACACACACACACACACACATATATATGTACACACACACATGTATGTATGTTTGTATTTTACAAAAATCAAATTTTAACCCTTCATGCTCAACACCATTCTTTTGCACATAATTTCACTTTTCTCAATTTATTAAAAAAATTCATTGTATTTGCTTAAAAGTTCACTTCCCTTTATTTTGTAACATTATTTCTTATTATTTTTTGTTTTCAATATTTTTTTTAGAAAATATTGGCAATAAATCAATTTTATCATTTATCATTTTATTTTTTCAATTTTATTATTATTTTCTTCCATTATTAAATATAAATTTGAGTATAAAATAAATAGAATATTTAAAAATTACCATCAATAAAACACTTTTATTTTCATTCCAGAGAATCGACCTTTTCATAAATTTATCCTTAACTCAAAAATAACTAAAATAACTTTCTAAATATATTTCTTTTAAATAAACAAAAAAATTATATAATTGAAATTAATTTAAAACACATTCCACACCATCCATGTATTTGTAAGAAGAAAAACAATGAATGTTAACTTTTTTAAAGAAACTGAGATAATATTTGCTTGATGAAAATGGGTGATTTCATCGCAGCTCCCTCCTGACATTCCTCCTATTTCATTGTGCAAAGCTAATGATTGGCTAGCGTAGACTTTTGACTATTGTTTTCACCGCAAGCGTTTGGAAAAACGCAAAAATGAAACTTTTCGTAACTTTTATTCCTTTCTTTATCTCTGCACTAATAAAGATGAAAATGAGTGATTTCATCATAACTCTCTCCTAGTTTTCTTCCTGTTTTCTCTCCTAAATTAACTATACTATTTTGATTGATACATGCACAACATTATTCTTTTCTGCTTAATTAATTTTTTGATTTCTTAGAATAATTCATAATATTGATTTAGAAAAGACATTTAAAAAAAATATAAAAACAAAAATTTTACATAAAAAATATAATGAATTTAAGATGAAAGTGAAGCTACTACCACATATGTGAGCATAGGAAATGTGAAATGAGAGAATTCAAAAACAACCAAAATATATATATATCTTTAATCTGCAACATACCAAAATGTCAATTTATTATAGTAGTTATAATTTTGATAAGCAATTTAATAAACTATCCAAGCATACCCTTGATGCCTTTAATTCTCAATTCGTCCAAATCCAAACACCCTTTAATCAATCAATTTTATGCAACATTCCTATTGAGTCTAAGAGTGTTTGAGAACCATTTTGAAAAAACTGAACATTCTTTTTCCTCCTTTTAGTGAGCCTTTTAATTTGATCCTGATGCTCTACAAAAAGGATTAGAATAGTAATACAAACACAACAACACAAGAAACAAGTTCAAACATTAGTGTTAGCAACAAAACATTGTCCTAAGCAAGCATATCAAGAGAGATATTAAACATGAAATGGAAAGCATGCAAATATAAAAGAGATAAACTACACTCCTACTTATGCTAACCAAGATGCTCATAGCTTCTCCTCTCTTATTCCTCTCCTCTCCAAGTTCCACATGAGTGTAGCTCTCAGTTTTGCACTACTATGGAAGTCTTATGGAGATTTAAGATTGAAGATGATTATGAAAATATAAAAATGCAAACTATCTAGGAATGAGACAAAATGAGTTAACTAGATATTATCAATTTTAACCAAAAGACAATGTGGATTGTGATTTTACTCTAAAATTCTCTCTCAAATTCACTATAACTTAGATGTGTACAAGATTTGAGGATCTAGTTTATGAAGCAATGGGCTCTATTTATATAAAAAATAGAGAAATGGATGGTTGAGATTGAGTAATCTCAACAAGGGTTAGGATTGATGGGTTTATGGTCGATGTGAGGGCTTTCAACCCAATCCCAGGATGACAAATGTCAACATGAGATGGCTTGAGAGGAGAGGGAAGAAGCATTAAATGATTGACTTGACTTGAAGGTTGACTTGGGAGGTAAGGTTAGTGTTGAGTTGAATGAATAGATCCATTATCCAATAAATAATGCCTTTATCCAATGGATAAACTCTTGTGCAAGAGTTAGTGGGGATAACCATGGTCAAAGCAATAAATGCTTGAAGAGACCCATGAGTCAAATGAGGGTTGAGTTAGAGGTAAAGCCTCTAACCATTTGGGCAAGTGGATTTAACCATAAATGGTTATGTAAGAGCCATTAATGGTCATGTAAGAGCCATTAGTGGTTTGGAAGACTTTAGGGGTTAGCTTGTTGAACACATAAAATATTTTTCAAAAACTTTGGAGGCTTTGAGAAGTGACTTCAAGTTGTTTAGGAATGTGACAATATTTAGGAAATGGGATTAGGCTAATTAGGAATGGTTAGAAGAATTTAGAAAGTGGTTAGAAGAGTCTGGAAGAGGATTTAGGATCGCAAGTGCATTTGGTGGGTGAGGGAAAATAGGATTTTAATTAAGATAAAATTAATTAATTTCAATTGTGGTTGCAACTTACATTTGTAGGAGAATGCAAGTGGGGGGTAGTTTAGGGATTTAAATAAATATTTTAATTATTTATTTAAAAAGAGGAAAGGGGGGTTTAATCAAATAAATATGATTTATTCATTTAATTTATTTTGAATGTGGGTTAATGAATTAATCTAAATAAATTGAATAATTTATTTAATTAATAGGAGAAGGGTTTGAGGATGAATTAATTAAATATTAATTTAATTAACTGATTATTTAGATAATCAAATAAATAGCAAATATTCATTTAATTATGTGGACAGATTTATGTGACTACATTTGCCCCTCTTTGAGATGGTGTGGTTTATCGCATCGTTTCAAAGAAAGAAAAATAAGTGTGAAGAAATATTCCCCATAAATGTTAATTTAGTGGGTGGTATGCCCTATCGAGAGATGTGCTGATTTTTTTTGAAAAATTAGGCGATCTGTCGAAAAAGAATGAGAAGTGGAGGGGAGGTAGAATAGAAGATAGTAGAAATAACTATGAATGAATGAAAGAAATTGGAGTTAAAATGGAGAAATGAGAGGCGTTGGAAGTTCTCAGGGACCACGTCGATGAGAAGAGTGAATTAGGGTTAGGGCTAGGGGTATATATGGGGGTGAAGGGGTAAAAACAAGTTCATTTGCATCCATCGTCGTAACAATTCAGAGCTCATAGTGACTTTTGGTGAAGGAGTGAGCATCGATCATCATGCCGGTACCTATAGCAGATCATCGACTAGATTGAATCCATCGATTCCAACGGCCAGAGGACTACAGACCAGCAGTACGCAAATTTGAATTTTTTCTTTTGACACTTTTTTATATGTTTTTGCAAGCATCAAAGTCCAATCAAGACAATAGCACTAAAACTATGTTTTAGAGCTTTTGTCAGCCCAAATAGCACTTTTGTGCCACAGTGGTGCTATTGGGTGATAGTTTTAGCGTTGTCGATAGGTTTAGCAAATTTTTTTAGCAGTAATAGCACGATTGTATTGTTAGCGCATTCGGGTCAATGTTGTAGTGTTATTGTCATGTAATAGTGCTTTTGTGTAGTTTATGTAGTGCTTTTGTTGGTTTAGCACCATTGTGTATAGGTTGTAGCGTAATTGTTAGCAAAATAATGCTATTGTCAAAAAAAAGATACCCTAGTGTTAGGAAAGTTATCTTCAGATGCCTGTGTTGGGTGGATGGATGGATGAGTTATTTTTAATCATTGCAGCCCCATTAAGACTAGGTCATTATGATAAATGTCTATTGTAGTCTAGGTTTACCATGATCGCTTACCTATTGAGACTCAAAGATACTTAATCAAAGTATCTATTGATAGTCTAGGTTTAAACTTAAGAAAGTTTGAAACAAAACAACTGATGATGCATTGCTGCATGTGTAGGAGGGTCATCCTGTCTTATAGATATGGGAATGACATCCTGCCACACAACAGTTGCGAGAGCAGTTGATCGAGGCAGAGAGAGATTGCATTGCAATGATTGGTTTATATGATATGTTGTATCTTCTCATGATTCAGATGAATCAAAGACTGATGACAACACTGGACAAGCATTGGCATAGTGAGAGATGTACCTTCCACTAGAGACAATAGAGATGACAGTTACCCTAGAGGATGTGTCGAGGATACTACACATCTCAATATGAGGGGATTTGGTGACCTATGACCGAGCTTTGGGGATAACAGTTGTGCATTGGATGTTCTCTAGGGTTAGGGATTACATTACTACATATTTGGGCGTGGGAGTACGTTCCAGTGACATGGACGATTAGCTTGAGGTTTAGGGTGGTAGATTATCCCTATGTGTATATGTATGGAGGTATGATGAGCTAGCCCCACTTGGGGAAGTTGGAGTTTTGGCTATAGTGATATGGAGGCCATATATTGAGTGTGAGCCCTAGGAGGATGATACAAAGGCCTTGTCGTATGTATTTATGACACAATTTTTTATTAGTAGGACAGCCTATAATGTAGAAAGATAGGTACCCGGCAGAGTGATGAGACAGTTTGGATAGAGGCAGGGGTTGTTGAGGGATAAGGGGAGTATACATGAGTAGTACAGGAGATATTTCAGTGGGGGGTAGTGTTACCATACTATAAGGCCTTAGCCAAATTCTGGACCTTACAGGCGAGACCATGGCATATGAGGCCTGAGATTGTAGATGTAAGGATGATAGAGGAGTACACACAGTATCATACCGTGCATCCTATTCCATGCAATTTAGATCCAGCCGAGCCGATACCATCCTTTGAGGATGACAAGAGACAACGATGAAGGAGGAGAGGAGGCCAAGGAGGAGGAGGAGGAGATGGAGGTGCTGGAGGAGGAGGTGGAGGTGATGGAGGTGGAGGAGGTGGTCGAGGAGGTTTTGGAGGAGCAGGAGGAGGTGGAGGGGGTGGAAGTGGTGAATTTGGGGGTGGGGGTGGATTTGGAGGTGGAGGTGGTGGAGGAGGATGATTATAGAGGAGAAGTAGAGGGAGACAACCATTGTGACTATCATAAGGTCCTTTGATATAGGGGGCAGTCGGAGTAGGAGGTAGGGATATTGGTGAGGGTGGAGCACTGATGGAGATGGGAGAGGAAGCTATAGGTGGAGGAGAGGATCCTATGGAGATGGGAGGGGGGTACCTGTGAGAGCACATGATAGTATATTTTCAAACCCGACTTATAGCAGCTGAGGCATAGTTGGAGGATAGTGAGGCAGAGATTGTAGCTAGAGATGTCTAGCTTTTTGCATAGGAGGCAGAGTTGAGGGTAGTGATGCGAGAGAGAGATGATCTGGTGGATAGATGGTGGGAGGTGTAGGACAGAGGCCAAGTTTTGTTAGGAGCATAGGGACATGGTTCAACTGATTCAATGGTGAGTGAACTACGACGGGCAAGTGGAGAGATTGACTATTGGCAGGGTTTCTATTAGCAGGTGGTGCCATCCAATCAGCGGGCACTAAGTTATTCCCAGATGCAACTGGAGAGATCAGAGCAGTCTTAGAGTATGTAGAGAAGTGGTGGTGTTATAGGTCCTCCACGATGAGATAGTGCGAGTGGTGTACAGGGTAGTGGTGGAGCAGGTGATGATGGTGGTGTAACATCTAGCTAGAGGGGCATTTGAGAGAGTTTATGTACTTGTTACATTGTTATTTTGGACTGTGACTTGGATGGCTCTTGATAGCCGATATATTTTGGACATCATTGTACTTTGATACATGTATGGTTTTGCAAGATGATATATGATGTGATATATGAGGAGATCCCATATTTTGTGATGATATGCATATTGATGATATGTATGGCTTTATGCAAGATGATGATTATTATTTATGCTTAGATGCATGTTATGGATTTTTTTCTTTCTATATGTGCATGGTTATGATTTTATGATTTCTATATGCATATTATGGATGTGGTGCTAACATGTGGATGTAGGTTAGTAGATGTATGATGCTTTGTTTTAATGCTCGATGTAATGCAGGGCTGACTATGTATGCATAATGATGAGTGAATGATGATGATTATGGTGATTATGATGATGATTATGATGATTATGATGATATGATGATATGAGTAAATGATGCAGGTTGTTTAGGATGAACCTAAATGAATCAAATGTTTATGCAAATGTTTATGGTTCTAAATGAATGCTTATTTAAATGTATAAAAAAAGGTTGAGAAAAAAGTTTATGTATGTTTCTAAAATGAATGCACTTAAAATGTAGAAACAAATGTTAAGACAAATGTTTATGTTATGATTCTAAATGAACTCACTTGAAAGAAATGTATTTAAGTGATGTGATGTAAAAATGAAGCTAAATGATTTGAAAAGATTCAAAACATAACTAAGTGATAAATGAAATTGAAATGACAATGCAAATAAATGCAACTAAGGGTTAATGAATAATTTCACCTTAATGTAATTAACATGATAATGAATAACTACACCTTAATGCAATTAACATGATAATGAATAACTACACCTTAATGCAATTAACATGAATGGAATGCATAATGAATGTTGTAAAAATGAATGCACTATATGGATGAATGGATGTTCTTGACAACAAATGCACTTAAAAGAAATGCAAGTAAATGATAATAAATGCATCAAATGTGTTAAATGCCTTAATGGGATGAACAAATTAATGTACTTAAATAAATATCTAAATGAATCTAAATGCAAGTAAATGATAATGAACTGAATGCATGTAATGTAACTAAATAATAATGCCATACCATAATGATATATGAATGGAAGTTCCTAAGTTTTTGTAGATGTGGAATGCAAATGTGAGATGATGTATCAGAGAAATCTGTCATGATGTTGTGCCCAAGACAATTTCTTTGCATGCAATAATCGATATGAATAATGAATGAGAAAATGGACGGGTGATATGCAATGAAATGCAATATAAAAAGATGAGATGGAATGACGTTCCATAGAGTATTCATAGTGCGTTATTCTCCTCATTGAGCATGGTAGTATCGTTCTTGGCTGAGGTAGTAGGAACCAAGTTTGGAGCTATTCACTTGTAAGTAGGCATTTAAGAGAAGTAAAAGAAAGGGACCCTCCATTCTATTTCATGTGTAGATGGTCAAGGTATACACTGTAGTCAGTAATCCATAGTGATCCATGACTAGATTTTTGCATATGATCACTTAGCTTAGTGAAATTCCCACGTAGACACCATTAGTATATGCCCTAGAACTTCATTGGAACAATTTGTAGATAATAAACAAAATGATACTTAGGAACCATCTTGGCTACTCTAATCACATGGATATCACGGAGTAGCATAGGAACTTGATATAAATGAATAAATAACTAACAAACCAACCAAGTACTTGATAGCTTAAACAAAATTTTCTTGTCAAAGAAAATGTTATCATGTCTTTGTTTTGGAAGGAAGGATGCATCCTTGTTAAGATAGTTGTGTGTACCTGTGTTGATTGATTGATTGATTTGATAAGTGATCATTGTTTGAGTAGCTCAAAATGTTTGTTTGATGTTTGTTTACGATGTGTATGTACAAAAGGGTTTTATGTGTTGCAATGTTTTTGATTGATTTTTGTTGTTTTGTCATGTTTTTGGATTTTGTGAGTGTTTTTGAATGTTTTTGGAATTTGGGAGTGTTTTTGAATGTTTTTGGGTTTTGTGAGTGCTTTTAATAAAGAACTCAATGAATCACAAGTAATGTAGAATCCACTTCCATCAATAGCTTAAGATCATTTCGCCTAGTTTAGACATTACTATGAAAAGCAAGATGTAGGATGCATGAAGTACTAACCCTTATTGCAAATCAATAACAAGCCATGGTTTGAATGATGGATGAATGGATGAAATGGATGCGATCGTAATAAGTCTGAAAGATAATGGAGCCATAGTCTTTACGAGTGATGCCTATTTTCTAGGTTTTCACCATCACACTTACCCAAGGTGCCACTAGAGTGGGTTGTTCACCGTTTTGATGCATGATTTGTCTCTTTACCATTTTGATTTTTTTGCATTTTCTTCAGGACATTTTTCTGAATGTTTTTTGTGTTTTTCTAGTATGTATTGGAGCTTGATTCTCTATATAGCTTATGTATGAAACCATTTGAGGTGTATGTTGTTGATCAGATTTTCTAGCAGTTCTCCTTCTGAAGTAGCCAGCTGATATGCCCCGGACACAAATACAACACTGGTAACATATGGACCCTGCTAGTTTGATTCAAACTTCTCTTGATGTTCTTTGTTTTGTTGATTAGGAGGATTCTCCCTGGGAATGAGATCACCTACCTCAAATGTATGAGGTTTAACCTGATGATTATAGCTTCTACTCATTCACTGTAGATAGGCCTTGAGATGGTTGTATGTAACTTGTCACCTTTCATCAAGTAGTTCCAAGCCTTCAAGACGTGAGACTCGGTATGCTTCATCATCTATCAGATTATGCAAGGAAACCTGTAGAGATGGTATCTCAACCTGAATAGGAAGGATGGCTTCTGCTCCAAAGACTAGTGAGTAGGGAGTTGCACCTGTAGGGGTTTAAATGCTAGTTTGATACGCCCATAGTGTTGGATTTAATTGAATGTGGCACTCATGACCAACATCATTGACTATGTTTTTGAGGATTGTCAATATGTTTTTATTTGATGCTTCGGCCTGACCATTTTCTTGTGGGTAATAGGGAGTGGAAAAGTGGTGTTGGATGTGAAACTTCTCACAAAGCTCACAAAAATCCTTATTTTTTAAAGGAAGCCCGTTATCTATGATAATGGACATGGGTACACCATACCGGTAGATGATGTAGTTAAGGATGAATGAGGTGATCTGCTTGCCGGTGACTTGGGTAAGTGGAATAACTTGGGTAAGTGGAATAGCTTCGATCCACTTTGTGAAGTATTCAGTGGTGATAATGACAAATTTGTGGTTGTTGGATGAAGATAGATGAATTTTACCCACAAGGTCAAGTCCCCATTGAAAAAAGGGCCATCGTGTTGTGATTGGTTGCAATTCCTATGTGGTGCATGTATTGCGTCCCCGTGAACTTGACACTTCTTGCATTTTCTGACAAAATAGTAAGAGTCTTTGTCCATGGATGGCCAATAGTATCCAGCACATATGAACTTCTTTTCAAGTGAAGGACTGCTTGAGTGAGCCCTACAAATTCCTTCATGCACCTCTTCTAAGGCCTTTGTTATCTCATCTTGTTCCAGACATAGAAGTAGATTACCATAAAGACTTCGTCAGTATAGGGTTTTGGCAATGATGGTGTATTGAGTAGTTTGGCGAATGAAGGTTTTGCGTTGGTTATTGGATTGGTTAGGAGGGAGTGTGTGATTGTGGAGGTAGGTGTAGAACTCACCATACCATGGGGATTTGGAAGTGACTAGGTGACATATCATTTCAGTTTCAGGGATATCATATGTGGGGATCCAAAGCTATTCTACCAAGAACTTGTAGCATATTGAATTTTGTGGAAGATCCAGGAGAGATGCAATTGTAGCCATTGCGTCAGTAGCTTGATTCTAATCTCTAGGTACTTGCTCAAAGGTGATAGTTGTAAATAATTCTTTGTAACTATCCACCATTCTTTTATATGGCATGAGCTTATTATCCTTAGTTTGATACTCATCAGTGACTTGTCAGATGACTAACTATGAACCTCCATATACCTGTAGCTCTCTGATATACCATTGTATAGCCAATCCGAGTCCTGTGATTAAGGCCTCATATTCTACTATATTGTTGGTGCATGGAAAAGTGAGCCTGTATGACTTTGGGATGCTGTCACCTTGAGGTGTAATATAAAGAATGCCTGCCCCCGAGCCATGTCTAGTATATGATCCATCAAAATAGAGCTTCCATGGTTGTGTTGTTGTGATGATGAAGATCTCTTCATTTGAAAAATTTGAAACAAGATGATGGTCACCCGTGAGGGGTGCACCGATCAAATGATCTATAATAACTTGCCTCTTGATAGCCTTGCGGTCCACATACTAAATTTCAAATTCACTCAGAATCATAACCCATTTGGCCAAGCAGCCTGTTATTGCTACCTTGCTGAATAGGTATTTGAGTGAATCAATTTTAGCAAAGAGTTGTACCTTGTGTGTCAACATGTAGTGCCTCAGTTTAGTGGCTTCCAATATAACTGCTAGGCAAGCTCTCTCAATAGGTGTGTAATTGAGTTCATAGCCTACAAATGTGCAAGAGATATAGTATACAACACACTCTTTTCCTTTTGCATTGTGTTGTGCCAATAGTACTCCTAATGCTGTATTAGTAGCTGAAATATAGAGCAATAGAGGTCTACTTGGATCCGACGGGATTAGCAACAGTGTATTCATCAGGTAATCTTTAAGCATTTGGAATGCTTGTTGGAACTTTGTATCCCATTCAAAGTGGATATTCTTGTGTAATAGATGCGTGAAGGGATGACACTTATCAGCCAATTGTGCAATGAATCTGTGAATTGATTGTAGCCGCCCTTGTAGTGTCCTTAACTAACTGATGTTCTTGGGAAGTGGCATGTCCATGATTGCTTTGGCTTTCATCAAATCAACTTCAATGCCTTTGCTTGATACAATGTATCCTAAGAGCTTCTCAGAGGTTACATGATATTTCTCTAATCTATCAAAGATTTGACCTAGTATTTCTAGATGACCTTCTCTTGTCAATGATTTAGCGATTAAATCATCGACATAATCATTCATTATAGTGTTCATTAGGTCATGAAATATGGTTTTCATCACTCTTTGATAGGTTGCCCTTGCATTTTTCAGACCAAATTGTATCACATTCCAATAGTAGGTTTGCCATGGGCATGTGAAAGCAGTTTTATATTGATCCTCTGGAGCAATCTTGATTTGGTTGTACCTTGAAAAGCCATCCATAAGAGAAAGCATTGCATGACTTGCAGTGAGATCGACAATCACGTCGATGTTGGGTAAGGGGAAGTCATCCTTCGAGCATGCCTTGTTCAAATCTCTGAAGTTAGTATAGATACAGATGCCCTCATTAGGCTTGTTGATAGGTACCATGCTGGAGATCCAATCAGCATAATCGATTGGTCGGATGAAACCAACATCTAAGAGCTTTTTGAGTTCTTCCTTGACAAGAACAAGAATATATGGGTGCATCTTTCTGAGCTTTTGTTTTACCGGTTTAGGTCCTTCTACCACGGTGAGGTGATGCATGACTGAATTAGGATCTAGACCAGGCATGTTTGCATAAGATAATGTGAAGTTGATTTGATGCTTTTGGAAGAATTCTACAAATGTTGGTTGTTCTTCTAGAGTGTGTAGAAATTCCAAATGTATTTGGTGAGTAGTCTTAGGGGTCCCCACAGTGAATTCTTTTATTTCTTTGACTAGGATTGTCGATCTCTCCTGATTTGTACTAGAGGGGAGGATGTCAAACCTTTCATCCTTAGGCACCTCAGAGAGGTTTTCACCTTTGGATACACTCTTTATTTTTACTTTTTTGGGATCAACAAGTGCAACTGTGTGGTTTTCACTGGAAGATCCATATTTTATTGTGATATTTTTCACTAATACTTTTGGTCTAGAATTTTGACGAAGGTTTCCAATGGAGAAGGTATATTGTGACCAAATTTGATATTTTTTTGAAAAAATGCCCGAATGTGTTGGAATTCCAATGGTAATTTCACATTTGGTTTCGACGGAGAAGGCATTAGCAATGAAATTTGTTTTTTTCAAAAAAGTGCCTACGTTCATCAAAATTTTGATGGCAATAGGCATCAATTAAAAAAAAAAAGAAAAAAGAGGGCAAGCCATTTGTGCATTCAATCCCGCACAAGCTTCTGCATCAACCTCAACCCCTAGCAAGATCAAACAACACACTCACCATTCGAGGTACTTTTGCACACTCACCATTCTAGGCAGAATCTTCACCTTCATTTTGGATTTGCATAATATGAGGAATTTCTGAATCTTCACCTTCATTTTGGATTTGCATAATATGAGGAATTGGTGAATGTTCACCTTCATTCATTGAATCTTTGGATTTCCATAATATTTGCATGAGAAATTTTGGATTTGCATAATATTTGCATGAGGAATTTTAGATTTGCATAATATTTGGATGAGGAATTTCAGAATTTCAGATTTGAATCTTTACCATGATAGGGGAAAGAGGTTACAATAGGTTTACCTAGAAGCCATCTCCTTTAGGCCCAAGGGCAGTATGCTTTGTAACCCTTTGTCCACACAGAACCATCACCGTAGAACTCTTGCAAGCCTACTTGCCTTCTACCATGGTTGGAAGTACTCAAAAAGTATGAAAGATTCTAGTATCAGACATATACTTAGCATAAAATAAATAAGTTGCTAAATTTCACAAATTAGATGCAATTTAATGGCTATTATGGATAATGTATTTCTCAATCATTAGTGTGTATAAGTATATTCATTAATCCAACATCCATTCTATTATATACAAAGGAATTCATACCAAATAGTATTAATTAATCAATTTGTTTTATATTCAATGCCTTATCAAGTATTAAGTGCTTGGTTTGATGATCTTTTAACTATTGGGTGTGCACTATTTATATCTCTTCATTGGGTACAAATGTGGTGACCACTCAATAAGGGGTGATTATTGGAGTAGTAGCGTCCCCTCCTAAACCATGATGTCTCCTCCTAACAACTAGCATGCCTCTTCATATTATTACACACCCTTAATATGTTATCACTCTTAAATATTCACCATCGCTAGAGATTAATGGTGAGGGTTGATATTTATTGTCTTTAATCCATATAAGCTTGACTATAATAAATCAATCATTTCCTCCATGAAATTGTGAAGTCTTACCATGTAAGACAATTTCATCATTTGGACCTTCCATGAAGAAATGTTAGTTGTTCAAATCGGGGGCATCACAATCCTCCCCTCCCAAATTTTCTTGTCCTCAAGCAATATTAGGTTTAGATGATCAAATATATCAGCCCCCTCTCAAGGTTTGTAATATTAAGACAAGTTTTCTCTCATCAATTATAATCATGAGACAAAATAAGGGCAAACTTTCCATATATTGTCTAGAAGCATGCCACACATCTATGACCTTAAACATAATGTTCTCTTTTGAATAAATTCTTGTGTCTTTTTATTCTCTTAGTTTTTAAGAATAATTCTTCAAAATACATTAAGCATGAAACAAGTATGAAGTATACACATTCCAATATATGTACTATTATTAGATCCTTCTTATTTAGTAGAATGCATTCACTCTTTACTTAATGATGAAACCTTGAGGTTCTATGAAGAGGTTTCTTCTGTCATATTTATGAGGGTGTTGTGATTATTGGATTGGTTCCTCCACAAAAACTCCATTCTTCAATTGTCCCCTCTTCTTTTGATGGGATTCTCTTATGGTCTCCTTCACAATATCTTTCTTTTTTTCTTAGCTTTCCTTTTGCTTTTTCATCGGATATTGCCTCTATTTTTAGTAGTTGGCCTCCACATATATGTCCTAGTTCCCATTTTTCTTTGCATTTACAACACAAGTTCATTCTTTAAATATTCCTTACATTACATTTATGTCTGGGTGCCCATGGATATTTGCACATACAAACACATCTTTCCCTCTTGTGTTTCATCTTGTTTACAAGTGTGTCCTCTTTCCCATTTCTTCCTGCAATAAAAAGATAGGCCTTTCTTCCTTAGTTCTTCTCATTTGTCATGAGAGAGTTTCATATACTATAGTGACTAGATCGAGAGTTTCATATACTATAGTGACTAGATCGTGAGTTTCCATGAGCCATAAAACATAAAATATTGTCAAGGCATAAATAATTTTCAAGTCCAAAACTAGATAAAACATCAAACTAGGTTACACATCTTAATCTTCTTCATTTTCTTCTTGTTGATCTTTCTGGTTCTTTTCTTCCTCTTCAACATCTCTCTCCTCATTAACCACCTTCTTTCCATTGTCTTTATCCACCCTCTTTGGCTTTGTTCAGCTATCCTGATAGGAGTCAAATGGCTATCCCAATGAGAGGGAAATTCTTTCCCAGCTAGTTGTATCATAGTTCTGATGTATAATTTCAAGGTCCGTGACTTCTTCATCCCTTCTCTTTTCATATTGATGTTCCTTGCACTACTTGTTTTGAAAATCAATTTTACTCTTCTTAGAATTTCTTATCAATCTATCTTAAATCCCATGGCCAAAAGTCTGCTTCTTGTACATCTTCTTTATAAATTGGAGTCCCTCCTTCAATCACATTCATGGACCTTTCAAATAGTAGCTTTAATGTGAAAGCTATTTGTTCCACAATTAAGATCAAAGTGAGTCTACATATAAACTAAGAACCCTCTCTTTCCTTTGGTAGACATGCTCATTCCTTCTCTTCCATAGCAACCAATGGATGTTAGGAGACAACAAAAGCCAAAACACATTAGAAACCTTATCCACACTTGAAACAAAGACAAAAAGAGTTTTAGACCAACAAGATTTAGTAATATCCTTAGAACACATTTTTATTATTCAATATTGCTAACATTCTAAAAAATGCTTTGTGTATGAGTAAGGATATTAGACAAACCTTTATCGTTAATCGTGAGAAGAGGAATCCCATCAGCCCACTTAATTTTAGGGATGAAGTCACTTTCATTAACATTCTTGATAGGTTGTTTAATAAATTGAATATATTTAGTCAATGTAGAATAAGTTCTTTTACTCATATTACTAAAATTGAATTCTTCCTGAAGTAGTTCCCAAGTTTTTAATTGACTGTTTATGAACAATTTTTCTGTATTAGTCACTCCAAGAGAAATAATACCTTGACAATGAAGATTTGGACTTACAACAATTAGAGAAACCTATAAAATATAAAATAAATAAATAAAAAACAAATAGACAAATACATGAAAGACACATTTTACCTTGTCTTTTACCTTATCATCTCATGGATTGAGTGGAACTAGAGGTATCCTTCCTGACTTGATTTTTTCCTTTAGTGTTGTGTAGTTGGGAGGAATGTGGTTGCACAAACAAGTAGCATGATATTGAGATTATAATAGATTGGACAAAAAACAAACAATATGTAGGTAGAATAAGTATGTATAGATAGAAAATCTGACAACATACACAACAAAGAATGAGCTAATCGGTTAAAGGATCAACCTTTCACAGGTAGCATTGATGAGTTTCTAGTTCTCATTAGAAGATAGAGTAGGAGAGGCCATTGTCAAACTATTTTTGTAGTTATCAACCACACCCCCTCTAATAGCGAGGTAGTTCTAGATAGTTACTTACATTTTTCATGTTTTATGTTAAGGTCTTTAGCTGGAAAACCATCTTCCTTTTCTACTATTTTTATGTCTATTGTGTTTCCTTACACATTTACAAATATGTGTGAGAGTCATATTCAACCATTTATAGGGAGGTATCTAGCAGAGGAGGTTTCATAACTTTAGAGTTTGTGTTAATATGTTCCAAACATAAATTTAAATAAAAAACTGACAAATATACCTCAATTTTGAAATGCTTGGCATGAAGTTCAACACAAACCTTAATGTCACTAGAACATGTTAGTGTATGCTTTCATCATGGAAAAACATAATGCAGTTGATCATAACTGATGTAACAAAGTTGTATCTTTGAATTCCTTGTTCCTTGATTATAGATTTATGCTCAATTGATTTGAATTGCTTGATTGAAAAATTGGTAGATGTGGGCTGGAGTTGATAGGTGTTTGAAATGAGAAATAGACTTATATCTATATGCAACTTGCACCTTTTCAAATTGAACTTTGGAAAAGTCCAAATTTGGAGAGGAAATTCCTACTATTTGTGAATCCAACATTCATCTTTCAAATTTTAGGTCGAATTTCCATGAATAAGGGTACCTAAGATCCTAGTCCTATAAAATTGAGCCATGAAGAACATCATGAATAAGGGAATGAACCAAATTTATGGAAACATTCTCAAACCTAAGTACAATTAGGCATAAATAAGTCACAACCACTAAAGTGAGTCCAAACCTAGTGTATATTTATAAAGAGATACAACTTATGATGCAATATTTAGCCCCCTCTTAGAAAGAGTAAGAAATTATGCTTATGTACTCTTGGGAAAATATGGAGAAACCAAATATTCTTTCACCAAGATATTGAAGAGTCAAGATGACTACAAAGAAAGAAGAAACCAGTGCAATGAAGAAGCCATGAAGGCCATTTTTAGTGGACTCACTAGTGATGTCTCTTCATAGGTGGACAGGTGTAAAACAACAAAGAGCTTATGGGAAAGAATGAAGAAGCTCTATGGAAATGAACCCTCAACTGTAGAACCAAAAGTCTAAGCAAATATGAGAAATACCTCTCATATTTATCTGGAAGATAGATCTGCTAGCAGCCACAACCATGATGAAGAAGGAGCTCAACTCTTCATGGCCCAAAAATCTAAAAGTGGCTAGGAAAACTGTTCCCCTCAACAAGATGTGTTGAGAAGTGATGATGATGAAGAGGAAGACGTGGTAGATAGATCTAGCCATCAAGACCCTTCTGATGATGAAGAAGCAGCAGAAGTTGACCTTGAAGGAGAGCTCATAAATACACTTGAAGAACACAATAGAGTTAAAAGGAAATACAAGCTATTTAAGAATGTTGCTATTATGGAGTAGAACTGGTTAGTCAAATGCCTTGAAGAATCTGAGAAATGCATCTTAGAGTTGAAGAATTGGGCAGAAGACACCAAGAAATGTCGGTGTGAAGATCTAGCCTCTCAGCTAGAGATAAAAGACAAAAAACTTCAGTGGTTGCTTGAAGAAAATAAAGGCCACACCTCTTTAGTTAGATATATTCCTCTAAAGAAGGTTGGCCTGACCAGAATTGGTGTGGACTTGTGGACAAGGGTGAAGATCAATGCTACAAGAAGGAATCTTCATACAGATCCTAGAGGGAAGGAGAAGATGGAAGAAGAAAACTTCGTTGGAAGCAGGAAGATGAGGAAGTAGCATAGGAGACCTTCCATGAGTAGAAGACAAAGAAATGCTACCACCCATAGGGGGAAGAAAGTGTGTGAGAAGAAGAAGAGGTCAGATGAAAGAGGTTCTTAGAATGGACAACCAAGAATCCATCCTCAAAAGGGAAAAGATGGGGATGCAAAACCAGCAAGAACTCCTCATGCATGGAAAAGTAAATATGTAAGTCATATGTTGTCATTTACGAGCTACTGCTTTACATGTAATAATTATGGCCATAAGGTAATAGAATGTAGAAAGAGATCTAGAAAGAATAATGTAGGATATCATAGAAATCATGCTTATGGGAAGGATGCATCCAGAAGTAGATACATGCATGTTCCTTCTCCTGATTATGCAAATATTGTTTGTCATAACTACAATGAATCTAGCCATAGAGAGTTTGAATGTAGGAAGAGGTACCTGCAGTTACATGGAGACCAACAAAATGGTCATGCTTTGCAGTTAAGCAAAGACAGAGCATATGGAAGGCAGAGATCTGCATGGTACCAAAGGAGAAATGTCCCTGCAGGAGTAAGAGGTCCATCGGTTCCTGCTGCTAGTCACAACAATATTGTGAGGCCCTACCCTGACCTGTCCTAGCATTTCAGTTATTTTCATGTTGGAACTATTATTGATGCTTCATTTTTATGCATTATAGATATAGAATTTTATATGATCCCAAGATTGGGTAACATTGATATGGTGTATGCCATTTATTTTGATTTTCCAAACTTTATTATGATGTTAGAAATATGATGCATGTCTTATGAATGGTTGAAATTTATGAGGATTATGATAATATCATTAAGTGAATTGCTTTATGTGGATTGCATTGGATATATGGTAAATTGATTTGTATGATGGCAATTGTATGCAGTGTGATTGAATTGTATTTTTTATATGTTAAATTTATATGTGGTTATTTGGGAATTACTAATGTGTAAAATGAGATGTGTAGGAAAATTATCTATGTGACCATGGAAACAATATGGAGAATCAAGCCTAGACCTTTGTGAGTTCATGAAGCCAGGGGTTGTCTATTTGGAAAGACAACACCCCATATGTATCATGTTTTATTCGTAAATGTAAATGTTTGAATGAGTGTTAAATTGTATTTATTAATTTGTTTAATCCAAAAAGAGACAATTTCGATGTGTAATTTAAGTAATGTATTTTTATTGTGTCACTTGACACATGTGTTGTATAGTGTGCTGAAAATGACATGTCTCTTTGAGGGAAATTGTTTCAACCAATGCCTTTTTCAAATATTTGAGTGTGGTCCTAGATTAGTCTTGGGTAGAGAGTCTTTGGAGTGGTCAAATCAAGTTTGACCTATAGGTTAACTTCAGGTGGGTTTCTAAGGGGTCAAACAGACTCCTAGGGTTAGTTTAAGGGGTTTTCCAAAGGTCCATATGGTATACCTATGGGTTAGGGGAATTTTTAAGCATGTAACCACTCCCATGTGACTGATTAGACTTCTCAAAAATTGGTTTTCCCAGGATGAGCGAAAATCCATCTTGGAGGATTCCTGCTAGGTTAGATAACCTTCCCTTCTTGTGTTAGTTCCCTCTTCCCCATTTTGTCTTCCCCTTTTTCAAGATTCCTAGTTTTAGTAACCTATAAGAGGTTGGGAAGACCAACCAATGTGAGCTCACACTCTATCCAAGAGGTTGGAAAGAGTGAGAGGAGCCTTCTTAGGGAAGAGTTTGAGACTTAGGATGGTAATCACCCACTCTCCATCTTTGGAGACTTAGAATCTTGAAGAGTTTTGGAATTTTAGTATAGAAAATTTTGGTTAAGTCTTGAGAAGGAAGAAGTTGTGGATTTGGGCATGTCTACTACAAACTATCCTTTGCATCCTTTTGGTAGATTCAAGGTTGGTTGAATCACTACCTTATGTATGTTGTAAATTTTGAAAAATTGTATGTTTGGATTTGTTTCTCCCATTGTTGTTTTATTTGTGTAGGAAGATGTTGTGTTCTTCCCTTTGTTTTCGGTTGAGTTTTTATATTTATGTTTTGGGAGTGTTCAAGGCCAAACTCACCCTTGAGAGGGTAGAGTGGCCTTGGGGTGAAGGGTTGTTTGACAGCCTTAGAGTGAGCAACTCTCTTTGGAAGAGAATGATTCTCAAGGGATTTTTGTGACCCTTGCTGCATAGTGATTTGTTTATGCATTGGGGGTCATAAGGGGAGATTTGTTGGTTTGTTTTCCTTGAGGGTCATACAGAATGGTTGGGAACAAGTTGGAACTTATGGATGTGTTCTTGGCTGCTCTGCAATGGCAATGTGTTTCTCCTATTTGCAGTTTTCTCCTCAAGGTACTTAGTCCACCTTCACCCATTTAAAAATCACATATGTGATGATGTTTAGCCTTGGGATGGGAATGTGAATGTTGTGTAGCTTGTCTTGCTTTTGTGTATTGCTTTTGTGTATCCTATTTAGGTCTTGGTTCTCCAAGCTCGGGGGTGGCTTCTAGTAAGCCTAGGTTGGGAGGTGAGCCTCCATGGTCATAACCTAAAATCTTTTCATTGCAGGTTTGATTGGGAAAGGAAGGAAAGAAAAAGATAGGAGTTGATCATATTGTTATTAGTATTTAGTTGTAATAAGAAAAAATGTATTTATTTTGGAAGCCCTCATTTAGTAGAAATGAGAGGCTAAGTTGGGTATCTACCTATTTGTAAAGTTACCATGATGTATTAAATGTATTTCTGTAAACTATGTTTTATCATGAAATAAGATGTATTCTTTTATTAGATTTTGATCTTGCAAGAAAGAAATAAAATAAAATTTGAATTATGTTTTTATAGTTATTGAGATGTTATTTATTGTATTTGCTTCTTGAAATGAAAGTTATTTCTTTCTTATAGCATATTGTAAAAAAGGAAATAAATAAAATGTTAAAGCATAGATGTTAGTAAAAGAAAATAAACATTTACTTCTATCTATTGTTTAAAATGCAAAATAATATAAATAGGTTTTTAGTGTGAATATTAATATTGCATCAATATGTTGTCTATGGATTAAATGATTTTAGACATTATTAGTTGCTACTGTAATAAATTAATCTAGATAAATTAATTTAAGTCTATAGTTAACTATATGTCATTTAAAAGAAAAGAAAAACACATTTACTCACATCTGTTATTTTAAATAATCAGCTTTAATGCCTTGAAAAAAGATAGACTTAGACAAAAGAATATATCTTGATATTCATATTTCTAAGATTTAAAATATATATATATATATATATATATATATATATATATATTTATATATATATATATATATATATATATATTTATATATATATATATATATATATTTATATATATATATATATATTTATTTATATTATAGGGGATGTTGGCAAATGCACACTCCAATGAGAAATTGTATGTGATTGAAGGTATTGTCATTGATGGAAACCTTGCAATCCTATGGCACCGACAGGCACCGACACTGGCATACCCTACACCGACAATGACAAAGATGATTACCGAGACCCTAGCCAACATGATTTTGTTTATTGCATATTGTACTTAATTATAATATCTTTTTGTAAGCCGACATGGCATATTGTAATAAGACTCATATATAAGTATGAGATCTTGAAGATCATTTTGTATGTAGTATGGAATAGGATATGACATATGGTTATGATGAACGAATAATAAAGCAAATTTTGGAGTAAGGTTTATGGTTGTTGTATGAGGTTAAACCAGTACTAAACCTGGCATAGCACATACTTTTTGTAGCAGTACATCACTTTGGATTTCTATAATCCACTTTTGTAAGTCAATGAGACTTCTTTTGTAATTGAACAGTGAGCCTTCTTGCATGTGCAGGCACCACCTATTGTAAGTAATATTCATTTATTGGCCAGTGAGTGAATATTGTGGGTTACAAATCCCACCGAGGTTTTTCCCACACTGGGTTTCCTTGCCAAAAATCTTGTATTATGGTGTGCTTTCTATGTTGTGTTTATTGTTCTTATTTACTGCATTAATTCTTATTTACCGGTACACGGTTTTGGAATGCAATTTACTTAATAAGTTTATAAAATCCATTAAGCAGTTAGATACTGATTCACCCCCCCCCCCTCTCAGTATCTTTGGGAATTCTAACAATTGGTATCAGAGCCTGGTCCTCTATTTTCAAAATCCTAATAGCTTGAGGGAGATTCTGACACTGATATAGATGGAAAACTTGAGAAAGCAATTGGAAACAACTCTTTTAGATTATGATGCAGAAAAGTTGAAGAATATGAAACTTGGAGATGATCTGAAGACTGCACAAGAATTCATTCAAGGACTTCAAGAAAATCTCACCATTGCTAGGAAAAAAGAAGAGAACTTTCTAAAAAGATGCAGAATGATGATGGTGAAAAGGAAACTCTTAATGACCTTGTGAACAAGTTAAGACAAGAAAATAGTGCTATGAGGAATGAGATGCAAGATATGACTATGAGGTTTTGTAAAGACATTGAAGACAGAAAGAATAATGAAGATGACATGGTTAGAAGACTAAATGATGCTGGAAATGAAAACACAAGACTTAGTCATGAAAATGATATGTTAAAGACAGATTTGATGCACACACAAAATGATAGAACTGAACTTATAAGACAGAAGGGAATCTTGGAAAATGAGTTGGCTGCTGCAAATAAACACAAATAGAAATTCAAGAAAAGTTCAGAGGAACTTGATAACATGCTGAAAAATCAGAAACCTGGCGGAGATACTAATGGACTTGGCTTTGAAGTTGGTGAAAGCTTCGGTACTGTAAAAAATCATGATCATAGTAAACTGGTAAGACAACCTAGTGCTTACAAATTTAATGGGAAATGCTTTAACTGTAACAAATATGGTCATAGAGAAAATTAGTATAGATCTAGAAACTATCTAAACACTAATGCACCCACCGATCAATGTTCTAAATACAACAAAATTGGTCACAATTCAGAAAATTATAGAATGAATGTAAGATGTTATGTTTGTGGAAGATTGGACACTTATCTAATCAATACAGAACACATACCGACATAGGATATGGAAAAGCTATTCAGAAAAACAATGTGACTTGTTATGCTTGTAACAAGATTAGACATATTGCAAAATTTTGTAGAAGTAAGGCATCACCGACAAATAACAAAGGACTGAGTTTGAAAGGTAAAGAGAAAGTTGAAGAGGTAAAGCAAGAATTTTCAAAACAATGGATTAGAAAGATAGATCAGAATGTTAATGAAGCTATTACTTCACCGGTAGAACAAAGTATCACTCCACTGGTAGGAGATTCTTCATCTAACTGAAGAGAAACCTTTTGGGGGTATGGCAAAAAATTGAAAAACATGCTAGTTTACCCTTGATTGATGGTAAGAAGTTGAATTGCTTCTTTATCGGCAGATGTGTTAAGTTTCACTTAACTCACATGCTTTTATTATTGTAGTTGAAGGAAATGACATTATAAAGCAAGTGTTTTTCACTCTTTTTAATTCACTAAGCATTCAAATTTCCTTAGAGCGTGAAAAACCTAAGTGAAGGAATCCACAGCAAGAAGTGAAGAAAAACATTCAAGCATTCAAACCTAAAGGCAATTTAAGGTATTTATATAATGGATTCCTCCTCTGCACCTAAATTCATTGAAAACCCTACTATAATTGAAGTGGTTAAATGCCCTAGGCCTATATTTAAGATCATACCAGAAGTTGCAAAGTAGGATGATACCCTAGGTGCATTCTCTAAAATATCCAAAGGAGTTGCATATGCAAAAGACCCTAGGATTTACATACATTATCATATTGAGGAACTTGGTGCTAATGAAATAATGAATATGTATAGGACTATAATTTGTGATGACAATGGTAATGTGAAACTAGAACACAAGATAATTGAAACCCTAGGTTTTGTGGGGATACTTAGCATTCCTGATTTTCCCAAGGATGTTGTGAGGATTGTACTGAGAAGAGATCATGGGGAATTCTTTTGGCTTGATTCCATTCATAAGATAACAAGAGAAGTAGTTAGGGCAGTGACTGGCTTACCTTCCACTAATAGCAGGCCTAACAAAACTAAAAAGGTTCCAAACAACACTGTAATGACCCTAACCGGTGCAACCCATGACAATAGATCCTTAAGAGTAAATGATGTGAAGGATATTAATGTCAGATTCATTAGCATGATTCTAGGATATAAGACTACACATGCCAACAGATTAAACTCTGTTTCTAGTTTATGTATGAAGAGTGTTTATGACATGGTGAACAACAACACTAAAATTGACATATGTGAATGGTTAAAGGATGAATGGATTGACAATCTGAAGAAAATTAAGGGTGACATCAAAGGTACTTTCAGATTTGGAAATCTACTTGTGTGCCTAATACTATACATCACTAAGGAAGTTCTCGGTATAGGTAGAAAAGAATTTGGTTTTGACATATCGGTAGGCAAATAACTATTGGATATCCTTAATGGGATGGGAGATGATAGGGAAAATAACATAATTGAACACTTTTAGGCATTTAAGGCTAGAATGAAGATATGGGAAGATTATCTCAAACCATAGTTGACAAATACTAGAAGGAGATATGTTTTGTTATAAAGAAGGATGAAATCTGGATAGAAGAAGTGGTTCCAAGAACTATTTGAGTTACTAAAATGGGTTATGAGGCAGATGAGAACATAATAGAAACATATGCTAAATCCCTACTCAAAGCTCCAAAGAACTTGAAGAAGAAGTATTTGGAAATGCTGAAACCATTGAGAGAAAAGTTCAAACAATGAAACAAAGAAAGAAAAGAGAACAAACCATTAGAAAAGCAACAAAATAGGCAAAAGAAATCAAGGAAGACTTGTTGAATATTACTAGTATCAAGGAAAGTGAATTGGAAGGGATACAGCCAGAAGCACATTTTTCACCAGTTGGAACATCCTCTGATAGTGAAATACTGACAGAGTTTAAAAGGGTAGAAAGAAAAAGGAAACCTTCACCAATACCCTCTCCTACACCCAAGAAAGCTAGAAAGAAACAACAGGCAGTAAGGCCTCTGACAAGGAAAATGAGACCAAGGAAGAAGAAGGAAAAACAAGTTATCCCTCCTTTAGACAATATTTTGAATGAAATAACTGAAGAAGGAAACTTGTCTAATGTCAGCAAGTTGTATAATACTTTTATCAATGAAGAAAAGGAAAGCATAGAAAATAGTGTCATTCTACACTTAGACATTTAGAAGAAATTTTTGATAGAAGTTGTGGATGATTTACCAAGTGACTTGTATAGAAGACTAGATCCAAAAAGATTAGCCATTGTGGAATTGGATAAGAAAATAAAGGTAGAAAAATTACTTGCAGTTCACCCAGTGAAATCAGTAGAAGAAATTGATGAACTGATAAGTGAGGCAAATAGGACAGTATTCTCTACTAGTCACCAGCATGTAGCTTTAATGGCTAGCAGAGTAAATGAGATCTCTGAAGAAACAACAGACAAATGGGATATCTTCTTTGTGGAGAAAGAAAAGCAAAAAGATCTCAAATGACCCAAAACTTTCAAAGTCTACCAAAAGGATAAGGTTAAAAATAAAGGCAAGGTAGGAGGACTTCCAAGCATAAAAGTAACAGATAATTTGCCCCCACCTCCTTCTTACACTCCACCAGTTGATACTATTGATACACCACCGATAACTGATAATGTTGAGACTATGGAGACAACACATGAAGACACCAATCCTGATTCAAAGGTGTTATATACAATGAACATTGATACACAAGAGGTTAACATTGTGGTTGATAAGGAAACTGCTGAGAAGAAAGATGTGGCAACTGAGCCACCAGCTGAGAACATTACAGTAGAAACACATGTTGAGGATACAGTTAGAAATGTTGAAATTGGGGTTGTGAAACAAACTGAAAAATTAGTTGATCCCCTTGGTACTGGAATGGTGATAGATACCATTGGTGCACACATTGAAAAACCCACTGAGTTAGAGAAGTCGGGTACTGATAATGCTGAAAAACCAGTTGAGATACTAGTAGTGGACAGTTCATAGATGTATACTGAGAAACTGATAGTGAACACTGAGACTACATTAGAGAAACCGGCAGTGGAAAGCACAGAGAAACCAACATAGGTATACACTGAGAAACCATAAGAGAAAAAGGTTGAGGTAAAGGTTCAAACTAAGACAATGCCATCAAGAATAGATGAGAAACCCAAGCCTTTGCTAGTTGAGATGCAGACTCAGACTAACCTACTAGAGGTCAAGATAAGCAAAGAGGTTACTCACACTAGTGGATTGCAGATTGTTAAGGTAGTTGGACAATCATTTGGTTCCTCCTTAATAGAATTCAGACTGACAAATGTGATAGAGGTATTGTTGGAATCCATTAAGAAAATAATAGATTGCAATGCACTTGCATACAAAGCTATTGATGACACAATTCCTTTATTAAAATTGATTGCACCCAAGTGCAATGTGGACAATAAAGATTCTTTAAGCCAATTAGACACACTGTCTAAGTATATCACCGGTAAGCTTTTGACAATTGAGGAGATTAATGAGGAAACATTCAGTGAGAAAATGAATAAGGAAAAAGAAAGATTCTTTGATGAAACAATAAAGATATGCAAGGAACACATTGATACCCTATTACTAGCACTAGGAAAACCAATAATGGAATTTAAGGAGTTGTATAGGGATTCATGTAAAACTAATATTTTGATAGTAGACATAGATAAGGAGATCAACAGAGCACATAAAGAAATAAATGGTATTGCTGATAATCTCATCAGTTCATCAGAACCCATATCGGTAATAGAGCAAGAAATAACAGGCTTTGAAGAGAAAATTGAAAAATTTGAAAAAGATAAGGAGAGAATAAAATTCAAGGCTAAGGAACTAAAATGCAGACTTGGTCTAAAACTTGACATCCTCATCTCTTTGAGAAAAGAGATTTTAGAGGCACTTGTTCTAGGACTAAAGACACCGAAAGAGAAAATACACATACTCACTAGTACAATACAAAGGATAGAAGCAACATTGAAGGATAGTGAAAGGTTCACTAACAGCTTAAATTTTGTACTGGCAGATCTATTTCACATTGTAACCAACCGGTTACAAGGATCTAGCTGAGAAGTACACTCAATTGACATTCTTGACAACCTTTGCCATTTATTTCAAAGGGGGAGTAGTAGGGATGAGAAAAATGATGACAAAAGAGATCATCTGCTCAGGGAGAGCACATAGTTTTTGGTAAGATTTTTGGACAACAAATTTTGGATACAATTTTGACTTTTTCTCATGAGTGTTTCCATCAATGCCAAAGGGGTAGATTGTTGGCAAATGCACACTCCAATGAGAAATTGTAGGTGATTGAAGGTATTGACATTGATGGCAACCTTGCAATCCTATGATACCGACAGGCACTGGCACCACCAGACCCTACATCGACAAATAGTTCACCGGTAGCAACAAAGTTGATTATCGACACCCTAGCCGATGGGATTTTGTTTATTCCATATTGTATTTAATTATAATATATTTTTGTAAGTCGACATGGCATATTTCAATGAGACTCATATATAAGTATGAGATCTTGAAGATCATTTTAATGTAGTATGGAATAGGATATGATAGATGGTTATAATGAGCGAATAATAAGGCAGATTTTGGAGTAAGGTTTATGGTTGTTGTATGAGGTTAAACCGGTACTGAACATGGCATATCAGATGCTTTTTGTATCAGTACATCACTTTGGATTTCTATAATCCACTTTTGTAAGTCAGTGAGACTTATTTTGTAATTGATCAGTGAGCTCTAGGCAGTGAGCCTTCCTGCATGTGTAGGCACCACCTACTATAAGTAATATTCATTTATTGGTCAGTGAGTGAATATTGTGGGTCACAAATCCCACCATGGTTTTTCCCACATCTAGTTTCCTCGCAAAAAATCTTGTATTATGGTGTGCTTTCTATGTTGTGTTTATTGTTCTTATTTACTGCATTAATTCTCTTTTACCAGTACACAGTTTTGGAATGTAATTTACTTAATAAGTTTAGAAAATCCATTAACCGATTAGATACTAATTCACCCCCCCCTTAGTATCTTTGGGAATCCTAACAGGGGAAACCCCTTCCCTAAGCCCCAGAGTCGAAGCTCCATATGGGGCTGTCGCGGGGTGGCTCGGGGCCCTTTGTGGGTCGCAACCGACAAAGGTGCCGAGGTGCCACTGCAGGCTGCGACCTGCAGGGGAGGCCTTGGCCGCCACTATGGGCTATGTCCCATAGGGACATCATGACACTGCTGCGGGCCACGACCCGCAATGGTGGCTTTGGCACCAGTGCGAGTGACCTTAACCACCATCACCACCATTAACATGTTGTTGCCCCTTTTGATATCCACCATTTCCTACATGCATAACATGCACACTTGCACACACCTGCATAAGATTTCATGTTGCTAAGAAAACAAAGCAACCCTAACCCAATTTCGGGTTAGGGTTAGCTTTGTTAAGTTAGAAAAGCATGGGCAGGTTAGATTTTATAAAAAAATTAGTTAGGGTTCAAATGAAGTTTTAAATATTAAAATAAAAAATATGGGGGGGAAACCCTTTTTAAATTTGGAAAGGGTAACCCCACAAGTATTTTAGTTATGTGGATACATGTTTATTTTAAAGGGGTTTATATATATATATATTGTGTGTGTGTGTTTAGGTTAAATTCTTTTGGATGTTTATTAATGAGAATTAATAAAAGACTATTGTAAACATTTAGCACATAGGGGATTATTTTAGTCAACATTAAATATTTGATAATTTTTAATTGTAAGGGATCAAATTAGGTATTTCGGGAAATGAATTATCTTAGGCAAATGTTATTATTGTTTTAGTTAACCCTATAGTCAAATCTAGTCACATTATTTACATTTTCTCAAATGATTATTCAAATTTATTAATCTTAGTGTTAACATTATTTTAATTATTCCTAGGAGAAATTATACATTATTTGAGATAATTAATATCTCTTGGCTAATAAGTGAAGGATTATTTGTTTAAATTAATTTATTAGTTAATAAAATGGTAATGACACTTTTGGAGAATTATTTCTACATTTAATTATTATCGCATGCATGGTTAAGTTAATTAAAATAACTTTAGTAAATCACTCTTTTATTTCCATACTTAAACTATAGTTAAGACAAAATTTAATTGTTGCATCTTTATTTTAGCGTAATTAGTTTTATTAGGATGTTTAAAAATAAATAAATAAAATTCTTGTTCCGTTTTTTCCCAAAAGTTTGGGCATGACAAACATGACCTGGAGAATATGGTCAAACTGGTATGTAAAGAGATTCCCCAAGCATGAAGTTGGGATGAATGTTGTGTGCTACTAGAACATTACTTCTGGCTGTGATGGAGAATCAGGAAATGGAAGGACCCATCAGTAGAAGAAGGTAAGACCTACTCCCAAGCCTAAAAACAAGAAGATGTATGAGACCAGGTAGGTATGGAGGAAGAAGACCATGGATTGACACTGTGCACCCATTGCACAAGTGATATCTCCTAAGGCCTAAAGGAGATGCAAGATTTTAGGGGGAGTAGAATATTGTAGTTGTCATTCACCCCCTTAGTGAAGAAGGAAACATGGAAGAACATGTTGTTGCTGGTATGAAGGATGAAATTGTAAAGATAAGTGTGTGTAGAAGTTGCCTTGACTACACACCTATAGATCAGTGATGGATCACTACTGCATATGTCAAGAAGTGGAGGTTAACAATTGGCATTAGATGTTAACCAGTATGTGCAGGATGTTACCAACATGAATACAAAATAGGTTATGTAAGACAATGAAATTGGAAATCATTGCAATAACCACGGTAGCATGAAATGTGGATTTCATGTCTCAGGTGGTATTGGAAAAGACTTGATTGACAAACGTTGGCCTTGTGTTTGTTCATGCAGGCATGCATGCTTTTGGGCTAACCTGTTTTGATTCTTGGCATGATGATATCATTGACTAGCATTGTGTAGATCCAGGATCATGTCATAGGCTATGGTGGATAGAACAGAGTTGAAGGATCATTGGATGATCACATATGCACAGCTAAACCGGTATATGGAGAACATGGGAGATCCGGTACTGTACCTAACCAAAGATAAGAACCTGAGATATATGACTCAAGGGGAGTTTGAGTGCTCATCATGAAGAGTCTCATAATGAAGAGCCAACTTGCTTGAACTTGCAAGGATGTTGACTTCCCAAACTGCAGGAGATGGAAATTGCAAAGATGTTGCAGTTTAACAGGCTAGAGAGTAGTACTCACTGAGACATCAACAATTGGTATCAGTCTTTCTGCAAATTGAGTTCAAATGGCTTCAGAATTGCATAATCAATTAGGTTGGTGCCCTAAACTTTGTAACTATGTTGTATTGTGAGGTTGGATTGGAGCAATAGACTCCAGCAACATTGCTTGCCGAGGTTTTTCCCATCTTGGGTTTTCCTCATATATGCTAGTGTTAAGTGATGTCCCCTTGGGACCGTTTTTGCATTTAAGTTAGTCTCCTTCATAACCGGTAAGTCTGCATTGAGTTAAATCTATCAACCAGTATGCTCACATAGGATTGCAAAAGGCAAATAAATTTGAGAACAATTGATTCACCCCCTCCCCCTCTTAGTGGTGCATTGTTTCTAACACACACCCTTGGCATTTAGAAGGGTATCAAGGAAGAAAACTAAAGAAACTAAGGTAGAGGCTAAGAAGCAACCAGTTAAGAAAGTTACATTCAAAATATCAACACAAAGAAGAGCTCCAAAGGAAACACCTTCTTCTCCATCCGGTACTACAAAAAGGAAGAAGATGGATGACATTGATCTGGCACTTGTCACTGATAATGTAACTACTATTCCACCTAAGACTTGTTCAGAATTAGTAGATAAAATAACCAAGGATGATATGTTAAATAATTTACAATTGTATTATGAGCATTTGGATGATTTTGAACAGAGAAAAGCTAAGGAATCAGTTTAATTGTATTTTAATATTTATAAGAAAACCCTGTTAGAAGTTGAGGACCAAATAGCGACACAGTTGTATGATATGTTAGATGCTAGAAGACTATCAACAATACAAGGGACAAACATATAAAGATTCAAGAGTTGTTTTTTGTTTGTGTTTCTTTTTCTCCAGACGAGATGGATAACACACTTGAGGTTGCAGATAGGAAAATCTTTAACAACAAGCATAGAATAATCAGTCATATGTTAGGTAGAGTAAATGAGATAATCAAGGAGACCCACAATGCATGGGTTAAGTTCTTTGAAGAGAACCATAGTTTTTATACTTCACCAGAATCTAAGATAGATACTGGAGACATCCTAGTTGAAGGGAAGGGTAAAGGTATTATAGTGGAAAATTGAGCCCCTAGTAGATAGAAATGTACAAACAAATGTTGAGATATTGACAAATATAGAGAGTGTAAAGGTTGATAATGTAAATGTTACTAATGTTGAGGACAATAGTCCTTCGAATCAGATTTTATAGGATGAGGATAAAGTTCTTAGGGAGGAACCGATAGTAACCAATACTACACCAAGTGGTGAAGCCATTAGTGCAAGTGAGGAAGCAATAAAGGTTAAATCATTAGAGGAGAAGAAAGAGGAATCTGGCAAAGAACCAGTGGTGAGTCCATCATTGTTGTCAATTAACACCTCACAGGTTGAAAAGAAAAGAAAAACTGAGATGAGTTCTACTAAACTCATGATGATGGTTGCACAAAAAATGTTGAAGGAGGGATCTATGGATAAAGGGGTTATTGATCAGTCTATCACTATTTTGCATAGACTAGTACCAAAGTGAAAACTAGGTAGAGAAGCGAGCCCATCTGGCAAGCTTAAGGCAATCACTGAGCACATTTCAAAGAATTTTCAATCCTTACAAAAAATATCAAACCGACAAGCACAGGAGAGGTTCACATAGGAAAAGAGAGCTACATTCGATCAAATGATTGAGTCTGAAAGGAAGGAAATCAATGATAAGTTGAAATCAATAGATACTTCTTTAAGGAAGTGTACAAATATCTATAGAGTATGTTGTAACACAGGTCTACTTATAATTGATTTGGATAGAAATATTAAGGATATTCAAGAGGAGATTGTAGGTATAGGAAATTCTTTTGATGGACTGAATTCATTAAATACATCTATAGATGGTCAAATTTTGGTTTTGGAAGCCCAAGTTTCTTCTCTTGAGAAGGAAAAAGATAAAATCATAAGGAGAGCCAGAAGTCTTAGAGGTTTGGTGAGTCCTTGGTTTAATTCACTTAGTCTACATAAGGAGTTTATAGATCTGGTTGGTAAGCCCACACTGAAATAGCTTAATGAGAAAGAGTCACTTGCCCATATTGTAAATGGACCTATATCTATTTTTGGTACTTTCAAATCTGGTTGGGATAACTATCTTGAGCTATTCGAGAAGGCCTATCCAGATATTTTCAAATACATCTAGCTCCGGTAAGTAATTCTTGGGATATTCATTATGCATTATTTTTCATTCTTCATCTTGACTTTTGGCATTATTTTTGGAATTTTTGATGGCATTGATGTCAAAGGGGGAGTGATATAGATGTGAAAAATAAAAGGGAGTTGTATACATTAGGGGGAGTATAGATGGAAAACTATGGAAGTATGGATAATTTTATAGTGGTGGATATTCAACTCAGGCAGAGTGCTCTCAGGGTGAAATGGATAGATGGAAACCATTTTCATTTTTCACATGAGTGTTGCCATCAATGCCAAAGGGGGAGATTGTTGGCAATTAACACTCAATTGGTTGGTTTCAATATGTTGTCATTGATGGAAACATGACAACTTGTTCCAACTTTCACATTTTGGTCTGTTTGATTACCGACAAACAGTTCACCGGCATTGGCACCAACACCAACATGTATCTTCACCGATTGGAAGGGAAATATTTGATTATCGACATTCCAAGACAACATGAATTCATCAAGTTATCGGTATTAGGGGCCGACATCATTTGGAGATCCAACACCAGCAATTTTTTTTGATATTTATGTATATATGTTATTGAGCTAACATGTTTATTCATATTGTAATTATCTTTGTAAGCTGACATAAGGTATGATAATTTGTAAGGGTATAAAGGTCAATTGGTTAGATCATTTTGTAATATAGATAAATATATGAACACGATAATGTTATGAAATGTAAAATATATGAGAGAGATCATGTATGTGAGGATATTTATGTAAAGGGGTAGTCTAGTAAGGGTTTGGGGTTTCAGACTGGAATAGTCAGAGCTTAACCAAAACTATATTTAGGCATAGAGGATGTTATCTTGGTAGTTCAATCATTTCTCTGGATTGTAATCTGGATTTGTATGTAGTCAGTGAGGCTCCTTTTGTGATTGAGTAGTGTGCTCTAGGCTGTAAGCATTCCTGCAAGTGCAGGCTCTTATATTTTGTAATATCTTTTCATATGGCCAATGGATTTATATTGTGGGTCACAAATCCCACCGTTTTTTTCCTCTTTGAGGTTTTCCATGTATAAATCTCTATGTTATGGTATTCATTTATGTGATTGGATTATTGGTTTCTTTACTTCTTTCAATTCTATATGTACCAGTATACCGAATGGTGTATGCATGTTTTAATAAGGTTAAAATTAATCTTTCTGATAGAACACTAATTCACCCCCCTTCTCAGTGTTATTGGATTCCAACAAAAGGTTGTCTTAGGCAAGGTTTAGTGAATATATCTACTAACTGCTCTTTGCTAGACACATACTCTATTCTTACTTTCTTCCCCTCTACTATTTCCCTCCAAAAGTGATACTTCAACTCATTG